>NW_027669430.1:0-156490 GCF_964194185.1 Rhinolophus hipposideros | reverse complement strand
AGCTGCTTCCAAATCCCTTCACCTTTCCCCTTATGGCCAACCCCCTCCCACACACCCATCTAACCACTCTCGGTTTTTTGTCTGCTTCCCCAAAACTGTCTCTGATTAGTTCATTCACATAGTCTTTTCTTTAGATTCCATATATAAGTGAGATCATATGGTACTTGTCTTTCTCTTTCTGACTTATTTCACTTAACATAATGCTCTCTAGATCCATCCATGTTGCTGCAAATGATAAGATTTCTTTCTTCTTCATGGCTGCGTAATACTCCATTGTATAAATGTACCACAGCTTCTTAATCCAGTCATCTACCGATGGGCATTTTGGTTGTTTCCATATTTTGGCTATTGTGTAAAGTGCTGCAATAAACAGGAGTGCATACAGATTTTTGAATTGGAGTTTTGGATTTCTCCGGGTAGATGCCTAGGAGTGGAATTACTGGATCATAGGGGAGTTCCATTTTCAGATTCCTGAGATACCTCCATACTGTTTTCCATAGTGGCTGCACTAATCTGCAGTCCCACCAACAGTGCACTAGCGTTCCCTTTTCTCCACTTTCGCGCCAGCATTTGTTGTTTGTTGATTTATTGATAATAGCCATTTTGACTGGAGTGAGGTGGTATCTCATTGTGGTTTTTATTTGCATTTCTCTGCTGGTTAGTGAGGTTGAGCATTTCTTCATATGTGTTCTTGCCTTCTGTATGTCCTCTTTAGAGAAATGTCTCCCCAAGTCCTCTGCCCATTTTTTAATTGGGTGGTTTGTTTTTTTGGAGTTGAGTTGAGTAAGTTTTTTATAGATTTGTGATATTAATCCCTTATCAGATATATCATTGGCAAATATCTTTTCCCATACAGTAGGATCCCTTTTTGATTTATTGATGGTTTCCTTTGCTGTGAAAAAACTTTTCAGTTTGATGTCATCACACATGTTTATTTTTTCTCTTACTTCCCTCGCGCGAGGGGATATATCAGTAAAAATCTTACTCCGGGTAATGTCCATGAAGTTTCTTCCCATATTTTCTTCTAGATATTTTATGGTTGTGGCGCGGGGGCCTGCTCCCAGCGTCTGTGGCCACAGCACCTTGAACGCGCCCGATGTCCTCTGATCTGGGAAGCTAAGCAGGGTCGGGCCTGGTCAGTACTTGGATGGGGGACCGCCCGGGAATACCGGGTGCCCTCTGCTTCCGCCCGCCACTCCTTTTGCGGCAGCCCCGGCCCTAGTCTTTCGGGAGTGGCCCAGCCCGCCTAATAAACCCAGGCCAGGGGTGGCGCTGGGGGGGCTAGTGGGCAGGGGGAGAGGAATGGGTGGCGCCACACAGCACTACAATCTCGCTGCCCCGGCCCCACCCCAGGCCCTTCGGCCCGGGCTCCCCCCTCCCCCCCACCACCTTCTTAGTCCCCTTCCCTCCCGCAAGCCTTCTGCCAGAAGCCGTTCGCCCCGCCCCCAAGGCCCAAGCCCCGATCTGCCTGCAGGCGCAGGCCTGCCTGGGCCTTGGGCGGCTTTCTCCAGCCAGGGACGTGCTGGTGCTTGACACCTCGGGACCCAGCCCAGGGCACGACCATCGCTCTGCCTGCCCCTGGGCCCCTAGACAGAGACTCCGGGTGTCGCCCGACACCGGACCAAGGGGAACGCCACCAGCCCCACCCCACCGGATAGCTCCGTCTCTGATGGCCGGCACCGCGACCCCTCCCCGCCCCCCTTTCATCTCCCCGGAGCACCAGGCGCCCTCCGTTCCCGCAGAACTCGGTGGCCCCGCCCACAGCACCAAAAGAGCAGGGACAAAACGGCAGGAGTTGGGAGCACACGTGCCCTCCGGCTCCAGGAGAGACCAGCACAGGGGAAAAGCAGGCAGGCGGGCATGCACACAACCCACACGAGGAGGGTGCCTGGCGCTGCTCCTCTCCTCCCGCATGCGGGACCCAGGGCGGGGCTCGGAGCCCGGCGGCGATCCGCGGACCCTGGAGGCCTGCCCCGGGGTCCCACGGTGACTGCCAGCGCCCGGGCACTGCCTCCGTAACGGAGCCCAGCCCCGGGCACCACCGCACTCCTGTGGGGAAGCCGCCACTTCAACTCAGCCTCAGTGCCTCTGTCCCAGTCGGTGTCCCATCCTGTGCGTCAGTCCCCCCTCCTCCCCAACTCCCAACCCCTGTCTGTCTGTCTTCTGCCACCTCCAGGGAAGTGGTAGAGGCCCCGTGGAGTCTCGGCTGGCGCGAAGGGGCCTCGCTGCGGGCAAGGAGGAAAAGGCAGTCCACCCAGGCTGCGTTTTGAGGAGGCTGGGAGCTGGCGGGAGGCGGGGTCCTGGCGGAGCCGGCCAGCGGGGAGATGCTCCGGACGGGAGAAGCCCGGCAGCCTGGTTCGCGCTCACCACGCAGGCCGGTCCGCTGCTCATTATTCTTTTTATTTTATTTATTTATTTATTTATTTATTTATTTATTAATTTATTTATTAGTTTCAGGTGTACAAAACAAGGTAATACTTAGACGTTCATCATTTATATCCCTCATACTGTGAACACCCCACCCCCATCCACTATCCCTCCGACCTCATACGGAACCATCACATTATATATATAAAATTATTGTTGGCATTCATTAATGTTTAGCTTCTGGTGTACAATGCCATGATCAGGTATCCACTGTATCCCTGAGGTGGTCTCCCAAATAGGACGCATGTCCATCAGATACCCAACAAAATCTTTACAACATTATAGAATACCTTCCCCAAATTAATTTTCAAAAAAACCCTGAGGCCATCTTGTGGTTACCAGCTGCTTCCAAATCCCTTCACCTTTCCCCTTATGGCCAACCCCCTCCCACACACCCATCTAACCACTCTCGGTTTTTTGTCTGCTTCCCCAAAACTGTCTCTGATTAGTTCATTCACATAGTCTTTCCTTTAGATTCCATATATAAGTGAGATCATATGGTACTTGTCTTTCTCTTTCTGACTTATTTCACTTAACATAATGCTCTCTAGATCCATCCATGTTGCTGCAAATGATAAGATTTCTTTCTTCTTCATGGCTGCGTAATACTCCATTGTATAAATGTACCACAGCTTCTTAATCCAGTCATCTACCGATGGGCATTTTGGTTGTTTCCATATCTTGGCTATTGTGTAAAGTGCTGCAATAAACATAAGAGTGCATACAGATTTTTGAATTGGAGTTTTGGATTTCTCCGGGTAGATGCCTAGGAGTGGAATTACTGGATCATAGGGGAGTTCCATTTTCAGATTCCTGAGATACCTCCATACTGTTTTCCATAGTGGCTGCACTAATCTGCAGTCCCACCAACAGTGCACTAGCGTTCCCTTTTCTCCACATCCGCGCCAGCATTTGTTGTTTGTTGATTTATTGATAATAGCCATTTTGACTGGAGTGAGGCGGTATCTCATTGTGGCTTTTATTTGCATTTCTCTGCTGGTTAGTGAGGTTGAGCATTTCTTCATATGTCTTCTTGCCTTCTGTATGTCCTTTTTAGAGAAATGTCTCCCCAAGTCCTCTGCCCATTTTTTAATTGGGTGGTTTGTTTTTTTGGAGTTGAGTTGAGTAAGTTTTTTATAGATTTGTGATATTAATCCCTTATCAGATATATCATTGGCAAATATCTTTTCCCATACAGTAGGATCCCTTTTTGTTTTATTGATGGTTTCCTTTGCTGTGAAAAAACTTTTCAGTTTGATGTCATCACACATGTTTATTTTTTCTCTTACTTCGCTCGCGCGAGGGGATATATCAGTAAAAATCTTACTCCGGGTAATGTCCATGAAGTTTCTTCCCATATTTTCTTCTAGATATTTTATGGTTGTGGCGCGGGGGCCTGCTCCCAGCGTCTGTGGCCACAGCACCTTGAACGCGCCCGATGTCCTCTGATCTGGGAAGCTAAGCAGGGTCGGGCCTGGTCAGTACTTGGATGGGGGACCGCCCGGGAATACCGGGTGCCCTCTGCTTCCGCCCGCCACTCCTTTTGCGGCCGCCCCGGCCCTCGTCCTTCGGGAGTGGCCCAGCCCGCCTAATAAACCCAGGCCAGGGGTGGCGCTGGGGGGGCTAGTGGGCAGGGGGAGAGGAATGGGTGGCGCCACACAGCACTACAATCTCGCTGCCCCGGCCCCACGCCAGGCCCTTCGGCCCGGGCTCCCCCCTCCCCCCCACCACCTTCTTAGTCCCCTTCCCTCCCGCAAGCCGTCTGCCAGCAGCCGTTCGCCCCGCCCCCAAGGCCCAAGCCCCGATCTGCCTGCAGGCGCAGGCCTGCCTCGGCCTTGGGCGGCTTTCTCCAGCCAGGGACGTGCTGGTGCTTGACACCTCGGGACCCAGCCCAGGGCACGACCATCGCTCTGCCTGCCCCTGGGCCCCTAGACAGAGACTCCGGGTGTCGCCCGACACCGGACCAAGGGGAACGCCACCAGCCCCACCCCACCGGATAGCTCCGTCTCTGATGGCCGGCACCGCGACCCCTCCCCGCCCCCCTTTCATCTCCCCGGAGCACCAGGCGCCCTCCGTTCCCGCAGAACTCGGTGGCCCCGCCCACAGCACCAAAAGAGCAGGGACAAAACGGCAGGAGTTGGGAGCACACGTGCCCTCCGGCTCCAGGAGAGACCAGCACAGGGGAAAAGCAGGCAGGCGGGCATGCACACAACCCACACGAGGAGGGTGCCTGGGGCTGCTCCTCTCCTCCCGCATGCGGGACCCAGGGCGGGGCTCGGAGCCCGGCGGCGATCCGCGGACCCTGGAGGCCTGCCCCGGGGTCCCACGGTGACTGCCAGCGCCCGGGCACTGCCTCCGTAACGGAGCCCAGCCCCGGGCACCACCGCACTCCTGTGGGGAAGCCGCCACTTCAACTCAGCCTCAGTGCCTCTGTCCCAGTCGGTGTCCCATCCTGTGCGTCAGTCCCCCCTCCTCCCCAACTCCCAACCCCTGTCTGTCTGTTTTCTGCCACCTCCAGGGAAGTGGTAGAGGCCCCGTGGAGTCTCGGCTGGCGCGAAGGGGCCTCGCTGCGGGCAAGGAGGAAAAGGCAGTCCACCCAGGCTGCGTTTTGAGGAGGCGGGGAGCAGGCGGGAGGCGGGGCCCTGGCGGAGCCGGCCAGCGGGGAGATGCTCCGGACGGGAGAAGCCCGGCAGCCTGGTTCGCGCTCACCACGCAGGCCGGTCCGCTGCTCATTATTCTTTTTATTTTATTTATTTATTTATTTATTTATTTATTAATTAATTTATTTATTAGTTTCAGGTGTACAAAACAAGGTAATACTTAGACGTTCATCATTTATATCCCTCATACTGTGAACACCCCACCCCCATCCACTATCCCTCCGACCTCATACGGAACCATCACATTATATATATAAAATTATTGTTGGCATTCATTAATGTTTAGCTTCTGGTGTACAATGCCATGATCAGGTATCCACTGTATCCCTGAGGTGGTCTCCCAAATAGGACGCATGTCCATCGGATACCCAACAAAATCTTTACAACATTATAGAATACCTTCCCCAAATTAATTTTCAAAAAAACCCTGAGGCCATCTTGTGGTTACCAGCTGCTTCCAAATCCCTTCACCTTTCCCCTTATGGCCAACCCCCTCCCACACACCCATCTAACCACTCTCGGTTTTTTGTCTGCTTCCCCAAAACTGTCTCTGATTAGTTCATTCACATAGTCTTTCCTTTAGATTCCATATATAAGTGAGATCATATGGTACTTGTCTTTCTCTTTCTGACTTATTTCACTTAACATAATGCTCTCTAGATCCATCCATGTTGCTGCAAATGATAAGATTTCTTTCTTCTTCATGGCTGCGTAATACTCCATTGTATAAATGTACCACAGCTTCTTAATCCAGTCATCTACCGATGGGCATTTTGGTTGTTTCCATATCTTGGCTATTGTGTAAAGTGCTGCAATAAACATAAGAGTGCATACAGATTTTTGAATTGGAGTTTTGGATTTCTCCGGGTAGATGCCTAGGAGTGGAATTACTGGATCATAGGGGAGTTCCATTTTCAGATTCCTGAGATACCTCCATACTGTTTTCCATAGTGGCTGCACTAATCTGCAGTCCCACCAACAGTGCACTAGCGTTCCCTTTTCTCCACATCCGCGCCAGCATTTGTTGTTTGTTGATTTATTGATAATAGCCATTTTGACTGGAGTGAGGCGGTATCTCATTGTGGCTTTTATTTGCATTTCTCTGCTGGTTAGTGAGGTTGAGCATTTCTTCATATGTCTTCTTGCCTTCTGTATGTCCTTTTTAGAGAAATGTCTCCCCAAGTCCTCTGCCCATTTTTTAATTGGGTGGTTTGTTTTTTTGGAGTTGAGTTGAGTAAGTTTTTTATAGATTTGTGATATTAATCCCTTATCAGATATATCATTGGCAAATATCTTTTCCCATACAGTAGGATCCCTTTTTGTTTTATTGATGGTTTCCTTTGCTGTGAAAAAACTTTTCAGTTTGATGTCATCACACATGTTTATTTTTTCTCTTACTTCGCTCGCGCGAGGGGATATATCAGTAAAAATCTTACTCCGGGTAATGTCCATGAAGTTTCTTCCCATATTTTCTTCTAGATATTTTATGGTTGTGGCGCGGGGGCCTGCTCCCAGCGTCTGTGGCCACAGCACCTTGAACGCGCCCGATGTCCTCTGATCTGGGAAGCTAAGCAGGGTCGGGCCTGGTCAGTACTTGGATGGGGGACCGCCCGGGAATACCGGGTGCCCTCTGCTTCCGCCCGCCACTCCTTTTGCGGCCGCCCCGGCCCTCGTCCTTCGGGAGTGGCCCAGCCCGCCTAATAAACCCAGGCCAGGGGTGGCGCTGGGGGGGCTAGTGGGCAGGGGGAGAGGAATGGGTGGCGCCACACAGCACTACAATCTCGCTGCCCCGGCCCCACGCCAGGCCCTTCGGCCCGGGCTCCCCCCTCCCCCCCACCACCTTCTTAGTCCCCTTCCCTCCCGCAAGCCGTCTGCCAGCAGCCGTTCGCCCCGCCCCCAAGGCCCAAGCCCCGATCTGCCTGCAGGCGCAGGCCTGCCTCGGCCTTGGGCGGCTTTCTCCAGCCAGGGACGTGCTGGTGCTTGACACCTCGGGACCCAGCCCAGGGCACGACCATCGCTCTGCCTGCCCCTGGGCCCCTAGACAGAGACTCCGGGTGTCGCCCGACACCGGACCAAGGGGAACGCCACCAGCCCCACCCCACCGGATAGCTCCGTCTCTGATGGCCGGCACCGCGACCCCTCCCCGCCCCCCTTTCATCTCCCCGGAGCACCAGGCGCCCTCCGTTCCCGCAGAACTCGGTGGCCCCGCCCACAGCACCAAAAGAGCAGGGACAAAACGGCAGGAGTTGGGAGCACACGTGCCCTCCGGCTCCAGGAGAGACCAGCACAGGGGAAAAGCAGGCAGGCGGGCATGCACACAACCCACACGAGGAGGGTGCCTGGGGCTGCTCCTCTCCTCCCGCATGCGGGACCCAGGGCGGGGCTCGGAGCCCGGCGGCGATCCGCGGACCCTGGAGGCCTGCCCCGGGGTCCCACGGTGACTGCCAGCGCCCGGGCACTGCCTCCGTAACGGAGCCCAGCCCCGGGCACCACCGCACTCCTGTGGGGAAGCCGCCACTTCAACTCAGCCTCAGTGCCTCTGTCCCAGTCGGTGTCCCATCCTGTGCGTCAGTCCCCCCTCCTCCCCAACTCCCAACCCCTGTCTGTCTGTCTTCTGCCACCTCCAGGGAAGTGGTAGAGGCCCCGTGGAGTCTCGGCTGGCGCGAAGGGGCCTCGCTGCGGGCAAGGAGGAAAAGGCAGTCCACCCAGGCTGCGTTTTGAGGAGGCGGGGAGCTGGCGGGAGGCGGGGTCCTGGCGGAGCCGGCCAGCGGGGAGATGCTCCGGACGGGAGAAGCCCGGCAGCCTGGTTCGCGCTCACCACGCAGGCCGGTCCGCTGCTCATTATTCTTTTTATTTTATTTATTTATTTATTTATTTATTTATTTATTAATTTATTTATTAGTTTCAGGTGTACAAAACAAGGTAATACTTAGACGTTCATCATTTATATCCCTCATACTGTGAACACCCCACCCCCATCCACTATCCCTCCGACCTCATACGGAACCATCACATTATATATATAAAATTATTGTTGGCATTCATTAATGTTTAGCTTCTGGTGTACAATGCCATGATCAGGTATCCACTGTATCCCTGAGGTGGTCTCCCAAATAGGACGCATGTCCATCGGATACCCAACAAAATCTTTACAACATTATAGAATACCTTCCCCAAATTAATTTTCAAAAAAACCCTGAGGCCATCTTGTGGTTACCAGCTGCTTCCAAATCCCTTCACCTTTCCCCTTATGGCCAACCCCCTCCCACACACCCATCTAACCACTCTCGGTTTTTTGTCTGCTTCCCCAAAACTGTCTCTGATTAGTTCATTCACATAGTCTTTTCTTTAGATTCCATATATAAGTGAGATCATATGGTACTTGTCTTTCTCTTTCTGACTTATTTCACTTAACATAATGCTCTCTAGATCCATCCATGTTGCTGCAAATGATAAGATTTCTTTCTTCTTCATGGCTGCGTAATACTCCATTGTATAAATGTACCACAGCTTCTTAATCCAGTCATCTACCGATGGGCATTTTGGTTGTTTCCATATCTTGGCTATTGTGTAAAGTGCTGCAATAAACATAAGAGTGCATACAGATTTTTGAATTGGAGTTTTGGATTTCTTCGGGTAGATGCCTAGGAGTGGAATTACTGGATCATAGGGGAGTTCCATTTTCAGATTCCTGAGATACCTCCATACTGTTTTCCATAGTGGCTGCACTAATCTGCAGTCCCACCAACAGTGCACTAGCGTTCCCTTTTCTCCACTTCCGCGCCAGCATTTGTTGTTTGTTGATTTATTGATAATAGCCATTTTGACTGGAGTGAGGTGGTATCTCATTGTGGTTTCTATTTGCATTTCTCTGCTGGTTAGTGAGGTTGAGCATTTCTTCATATGTCTTCTTGCCTTCTGTATGTCCTTTTTAGAGAAATGTCTCCCCAAGTCCTCTGCCCATTTTTTAATTGGGTGGTTTGTTTTTTTGGAGTTGAGTTGAGTAAGTTTTTTATAGATTTGTGATATTAATCCATTATCAGATATATCATTGGCAAATATCTTTTCCCATACAGTAGGATCCCTTTTTGTTTTATTGATGGTTTCCTTTGCTGTGAAAAAACTTTTTAGTTTGATGTCATCACACATGTTTATTTTTTCTCTTACTTCGCTCGCGCGAGGGGATATATCAGTAAAAATCTTACTCCGGGTAATGTCCATGAAGTTTCTTCCTATATTTTCTTCTAGATATTTTATGGTTGTGGCTCGGGGGCCTGCTCCCAGCGTCTGTGGCCACAGCACCTTGAACGCGCCCGATGTCCTCTGATCTGGGAAGCTAAGCAGGGTCGGGCCTGGTCAGTACTTGGATGGGGGACCGCCCGGGAATACCGGGTGCCCTCTGCTTCCGCCCGCCACTCCTTTTGCGGCCGCCCCGGCCCTCGTCTTTCGGGAGTGGCCCAGCCCGCCTAATAAACCCAGGCCAGGGGTGGCGCTGGGGGGGCTAGTGGGCAGGGGGAGAGGAATGGGTGGCGCCACACAGCACTACAATCTCGCTGCCCCGGCCCCACGCCAGGCCCTTCGGCCCGGGCTCTCCCCTCCCCCCCACCACCTTCTTAGTCCCCTTCCCTCCCGCAAGCCGTCTGCCAGCAGCCGTTCGCCCCGCCCCCAAGGCCCAAGCCCCGATCTGCCTGCAGGCGCAGGCCTGCCTCGGCCTTGGGCGGCTTTCTCCAGCCAAGGACGTGCTGGTGCTTGGCATCTCGGGACCGAGCCCAGGGCACGACCATCGCTCTGCCTGCCCCTGGGCCCCGAGACAGAGACTCCGGGTGTCGCCCGACACCGGACCAAGGGGAACGCCACCCGCCCCACCCCACCGGATAGCTCCGTCTCTGATGGCCGACACCGCGACCCCTCCCCGCCCCCCTTTCATCTCCCCGGAGCACCAGGCGCCCTCCTTTCCCGCCCGCCTCGGTGGCCCCGCCCACAGCACCAAAAGAGCAGGGACAAAACGGCAGGAGTTGAAAGCACACGTGCCCTCCGGCTCCAGGAGAGACCAGCACAGGGGAAAAGCAGGCAGGCGGGCATGCACACAACCCACACAAGAAGGGTGCCTGGGGCCGCTCCTCTCCTCCCGCATGCGGGACCCCGGGCGGGGCTCGGAGCCCGGCGGCGATCCCCGGACCCTGGAGGCCTGCCCCGGGGTCCCACGGTGACTGCCAGCGCCCGGGCACTGCCTCCGTAACGGAGCCCAGCCCCGGGCACCACCGCAGTCTGGTGGGGAGGCTGCCACTTCAACTCAGACCTAGTGCGTCTGTCCCAGACCTAGTGCGCTGTGCGTCCGTCCCCCCTCCTCCCCAACTCCCAACCCCTGTCTGTCTGTCTTCTGCCACCTCCAGGGAAGTGGTAGAGGCCCCGTGGAGTCTCGGATGGCGCGAAGGGGCCTCGCTGCGGGCAAGGAGGAAAAGGCAGTCCACCCAGGCTGCGTTTTGAGGAGGCGGGGAGCTGGCGGGAGGCGGGGCCCTGGCGGAGCCGGCCAGCGGGGAGATGCTCCGGACGGGAGAAGCCCTGCAGCCTGGTTCGCACTCACCACGCAGGCCGGTCCGCTGCTCATTATTCTTTTTATTTTATTTATTTATTTATTTTTTTATTAATTAATTTATTTATTAGTTTCAGGTGTACAAAACAAGGTAATACTTAGACGTTCATCATTTATATCCCTCATACTGTGAACACCCCACCCCCATCCACTATCCCTCCGACCTCATACGGAACCATCACATTATATATATAAAATTATTGTTGGCATTCATTAATGTTTAGCTTCTGGTGTACAATGCCATGATCAGGTATCCACTGTATCCCTGAGGTGGTCTCCCAAATAGGACGCATGTCCATCAGATACCCAACAAAATCTTTACAACATTATAGAATACCTTCCCCAAATTAATTTTCAAAAAAACCCTGAGGCCATCTTGTGGTTACCAGCGGCTTCCAAATCCCTTCACCTTTCCCCTTATGGCCAACCCCCTCCCACACACCCATCTAACCACTCTCGGTTTTTTGTCTGCTTCCCCAAAACTGTCTCTGATTAGTTCATTCACATAGTCTTTTCTTTAGATTCCATATATAAGTGAGATCATATGGTACTTGTCTTTCTCTTTCTGACTTATTTCACTTAACATAATGCTCTCTAGATCCATCCATGTTGCTGCAAATGATAAGATTTCTTTCTTCTTCATGGCTGCGTAATACTCCATTGTATAAATGTACCACAGCTTCTTAATCCAGTCATCTACCGATGGGCATTTTGGTTGTTTCCATATCTTGGCTATTGTGTAAAGTGCTGCAATAAACATAAGAGTGCATACAGATTTTTGAATTGGAGTTTTGGATTTCTCCGGGTAGATGCCTAGGAGTGGAATTACTGGATCATAGGGGAGTTCCATTTTCAGATTCCTGAGATACCTCCATACTGTTTTCCATAGTGGCTGCACTAATCTGCAGTCCCACCAACAGTGCACTAGCGTTCCCTTTTCTCCACTTCCGCGCCAGCATTTGTTGTTTGTTGATTTATTGATAATAGCCATTTTGACTGGAGTGAGGCGGTATCTCATTGTGGCTTTTATTTGCATTTCTCTGCTGGTTAGTGAGGTTGAGCATTTCTTCATATGTCTTCTTGCCTTCTGTATGTCCTTTTTAGAGAAATGTCTCCCCAAGTCCTCTGCCCATTTTTTAATTGGGTGGTTTGTTTTTTTGGAGTTGAGTTGAGTAAGTTTTTTATAGATTTGTGATATTAATCCCTTATCAGATATATCATTGGCAAATATCTTTTCCCATACAGTAGGATCCCTTTTTGTTTTATTGATGGTTTCCTTTGCTGTGAAAAAACTTTTCAGTTTGATGTCATCACACATGTTTATTTTTTCTCTTACTTCGCTCGCGCGAGGGGATATATCAGTAAAAATCTTACTCCGGGTAATGTCCATGAAGTTTCTTCCCATATTTTCTTCTAGATATTTTATGGTTGTGGCGCGGGGGCCTGCTCCCAGCGTCTGTGGCCACAGCACCTTGAACGCGCCCGATGTCCTCTGATCTGGGAAGCTAAGCAGGGTCGGGCCTGGTCAGTACTTGGATGGGGGACCGCCCGGGAATACCGGGTGCCCTCTGCTTCCGCCCGCCACTCCTTTTGCGGCCGCCCCGGCCCTCGTCCTTCGGGAGTGGCCCAGCCCGCCTAATAAACCCAGGCCAGGGGTGGCGCTGGGGGGGCTAGTGGGCAGGGGGAGAGGAATGGGTGGCGCCACACAGCACTACAATCTCGCTGCCCCGGCCCCACGCCAGGCCCTTCGGCCCGGGCTCCCCCCTCCCCCCCACCACCTTCTTAGTCCCCTTCCCTCCCGCAAGCCGTCTGCCAGCAGCCGTACGCCCCGCCCCCAAGGCCCAAGCCCCGATCTGCCTGCAGGCGCAGGCCTGCCTCGGCCTTGGGCGGCTTTCTCCAGCCAGGGACGTGCTGGTGCTTGACACCTCGGGACCCAGCCCAGGGCACGACCATCGCTCTGCCTGCCCCTGGGCCCCTAGACAGAGACTCCGGGTGTCGCCCGACACCGGACCAAGGGGAACGCCACCAGCCCCACCCCACCGGATAGCTCCGTCTCTGATGGCCGGCACCGCGACCCCTCCCCGCCCCCCTTTCATCTCCCCGGAGCACCAGGCGCCCTCCGTTCCCGCAGAACTCGGTGGCCCCGCCCACAGCACCAAAAGAGCAGGGACAAAACGGCAGGAGTTGGGAGCACACGTGCCCTCCGGCTCCAGGAGAGACCAGCACAGGGGAAAAGCAGGCAGGCGGGCATGCACACAACCCACACGAGGAGGGTGCCTGGGGCTGCTCCTCTCCTCCCGCATGCGGGACCCAGGGCGGGGCTCGGAGCCCGGCGGCGATCCGCGGACCCTGGAGGCCTGCCCCGGGGTCCCACGGTGACTGCCAGCGCCCGGGCACTGCCTCCGTAACGCAGCCCAGCCCCGGGCACCACCGCACTCCTGTGGGGAAGCCGCCACTTCAACTCAGCCTCAGTGCCTCTGTCCCAGTCGGTGTCCCATCCTGTGCGTCAGTCCCCCCTCCTCCCCAACTCCCAACCCCTGTCTGTCTGTCTTCTGCCACCTCCAGGGAAGTGGTAGAGGCCCCGTGGAGTCTCGGATGGCGCGAAGGGGCCTCGCTGCGGGCAAGGAGGAAAAGGCAGTCCACCCAGGCGGCGTTTTGAGGAGGCGGGGAGCTGGCGGGAGGCGGGGCCCTGGCGGAGCCGGCCAGCGGGGAGATGCTCCGGACGGGAGAAGCCCGGCAGCCTGGTTCGCGCTCACTACACAGGGCGGTCCGCTGCTCATTATTCTTTTTATTTTATTTATTTATTTATTTTTTTATTAATTAATTTATTTATTAGTTTCAGGTGTACAAAACAAGGTAATACTTAGACGTTCATCATTTATATCCCTCATACTGTGAACACCCCACCCCCATCCACTATCCCTCCGACCTCATACGGAACCATCACATTATATATATAAAATTATTGTTGGCATTCATTAATGTTTAGCTTCTGGTGTACAATGCCATGATCAGGTATCCACTGTATCCCTGAGGTGGTCTCCCAAATAGGACGCATGTCCATCAGATACCCAACAAAATCTTTACAACATTATAGAATACCTTCCCCAAATTAATTTTCAAAAAAACCCTGAGGCCATCTTGTGGTTACCAGCTGCTTCCAAATCCCTTCACCTTTCCCCTTATGGCCAACCCCCTCCCACACACCCATCTAACCACTCTCGGTTTTTTGTCTGCGTCCCCAAAACTGTCTCTGATTAGTTCATTCACATAGTCTTTTCTTTAGATTCCATATATAAGTGAGATCATATGGTACTTGTCTTTCTCTTTCTGACTTATTTCACTTAACATAATGCTCTCTAGATCCATCCATGTTGCTGCAAATGATAAGATTTCTTTCTTCTTCATGGCTGCGTAATACTCCATTGTATAAATGTACCACAGCTTCTTAATCCAGTCATCTACCGATGGGCATTTTGGTTGTTTCCATATCTTGGCTATTGTGTAAAGTGCTGCAATAAACATAGGAGTGCATACAGATTTTTGAATTGGAGTTTTGGATTTCTCCGGGTAGATGCCTAGGAGTGGAATTACTGGATCATAGGGGAGTTCCATTTTCAGATTCCTGAGATACCTCCATACTGTTTTCCATAGTGGCTGCACTAATCTGCAGTCCCACCAACAGTGCACTAGCGTTCCCTTTTCTCCACTTCCGCGCCAGCATTTGTTGTTTGTTGATTTATTGATAATAGCCATTTTGACTGGAGTGAGGCGGTATCTCATTGTGGCTTTTATTTGCATTTCTCTGCTGGTTAGTGAGGTTGAGCATTTCTTCATATGTCTTCTTGCCTTCTGTATGTCCTTTTTAGAGAAATGTCTCCCCAAGTCCTCTGCCCATTTTTTAATTGGGTGGTTTGTTTTTTTGGAGTTGAGTTGAGTAAGTTTTTTATAGATTTGTGATATTAATCCCTTATCAGATATATCATTGGCAAATATCTTTTCCCATACAGTAGGATCCCTTTTTGTTTTATTGATGGTTTCCTTTGCTGTGAAAAAACTTTTCAGTTTGATGTCATCACACATGTTTATTTTTTCTCTTACTTCGCTCGCGCGAGGGGATATATCAGTAAAAATCTTACTCCGGGTAATGTCCATGAAGTTTCTTCCCATATTTTCTTCTAGATATTTTATGGTTGTGGCGCGGGGGCCTGCTCCCAGCGTCTGTGGCCACAGCACCTTGAACGCGCCCGATGTCCTCTGATCTGGGAAGCTAAGCAGGGTCGGGCCTGGTCAGTACTTGGATGGGGGACCGCCCGGGAATACCGGGTGCCCTCTGCTTCCGCCCGCCACTCCTTTTGCGGCCGCCCCGGCCCTCGTCCTTCGGGAGTGGCCCAGCCCGCCTAATAAACCCAGGCCAGGGGTGGCGCTGGGGGGGCTAGTGGGCAGGGGGAGAGGAATGGGTGGCGCCACACAGCACTACAATCTCGCTGCCCCGGCCCCACGCCAGGCCCTTCGGCCCGGGCTCCCCCCTCCCCCCCACCACCTTCTTAGTCCCCTTCCCTCCCGCAAGCCGTCTGCCAGCAGCCGTTCGCCCCGCCCCCAAGGCCCAAGCCCCGATCTGCCTGCAGGCGCAGGCCTGCCTCGGCCTTGGGCGGCTTTCTCCAGCCAGGGACGTGCTGGTGCTTGACACCTCGGGACCCAGCCCAGGGCACGACCATCGCTCTGCCTGCCCCTGGGCCCCTAGACAGAGACTCCGGGTGTCGCCCGACACCGGACCAAGGGGAACGCCACCAGCCCCACCCCACCGGATAGCTCCGTCTCTGATGGCCGGCACCGCGACCCCTCCCCGCCCCCCTTTCATCTCCCCGGAGCACCAGGCGCCCTCCGTTCCCGCAGAACTCGGTGGCCCCGCCCACAGCACCAAAAGAGCAGGGACAAAACGGCAGGAGTTGGGAGCACACGTGCCCTCCGGCTCCAGGAGAGACCAGCACAGGGGAAAAGCAGGCAGGCGGGCATGCACACAACCCACACGAGGAGGGTGCCTGGGGCTGCTCCTCTCCTCCCGCATGCGGGACTCAGGGCGGGGCTCGGAGCCCGGCGGCGATCCGCGGACCCTGGAGGCCTGCCCCGGGGTCCCACGGTGACTGCCAGCGCCCGGGCACTGCCTCCGTAACGCAGCCCAGCCCCGGGCACCACCGCACTCCTGTGGGGAAGCCGCCACTTCAACTCAGCCTCAGTGCCTCTGTCCCAGTCGGTGTCCCATCCTGTGCGTCAGTCCCCCCTCCTCCCCAACTCCCAACCCCTGTCTGTCTGTCTTCTGCCACCTCCAGGGAAGTGGTAGAGGCCCCGTGGAGTCTCGGATGGCGCGAAGGGGCCTCGCTGCGGGCAAGGAGGAAAAGGCAGTCCACCCAGGCGGCGTTTTGAGGAGGCGGGGAGCTGGCGGGAGGCGGGGCCCTGGCGGAGCCGGCCAGCGGGGAGATGCTCCGGACGGGAGAAGCCCGGCAGCCTGGTTCGCGCTCACTACACAGGGCGGTCCGCTGCTCATTATTCTTTTTATTTTATTTATTTATTTATTTTTTTATTAATTAATTTATTTATTAGTTTCAGGTGTACAAAACAAGGTAATACTTAGACGTTCATCATTTATATCCCTCATACTGTGAACACCCCACCCCCATCCACTATCCCTCCGACCTCATACGGAACCATCACATTATATATATAAAATTATTGTTGGCATTCATTAATGTTTAGCTTCTGGTGTACAATGCCATGATCAGGTATCCACTGTATCCCTGAGGTGGTCTCCCAAATAGGACGCATGTCCATCAGATACCCAACAAAATCTTTACAACATTATAGAATACCTTCCCCAAATTAATTTTCAAAAAAACCCTGAGGCCATCTTGTGGTTACCAGCTGCTTCCAAATCCCTTCACCTTTCCCCTTATGGCCAACCCCCTCCCACACACCCATCTAACCACTCTCGGTTTTTTGTCTGCGTCCCCAAAACTGTCTCTGATTAGTTCATTCACATAGTCTTTTCTTTAGATTCCATATATAAGTGAGATCATATGGTACTTGTCTTTCTCTTTCTGACTTATTTCACTTAACATAATGCTCTCTAGATCCATCCATGTTGCTGCAAATGATAAGATTTCTTTCTTCTTCATGGCTGCGTAATACTCCATTGTATAAATGTACCACAGCTTCTTAATCCAGTCATCTACCGATGGGCATTTTGGTTGTTTCCATATCTTGGCTATTGTGTAAAGTGCTGCAATAAACATAGGAGTGCATACAGATTTTTGAATTGGAGTTTTGGATTTCTCCGGGTAGATGCCTAGGAGTGGAATTACTGGATCATAGGGGAGTTCCATTTTCAGATTCCTGAGATACCTCCATACTGTTTTCCATAGTGGCTGCACTAATCTGCAGTCCCACCAACAGTGCACTAGCGTTCCCTTTTCTCCACATCCGCGCCAGCATTTGTTGTTTGTTGATTTATTGATAATAGCCATTTTGACTGGAGTGAGGTGGTATCTCATTTTGGTTTCTATTTGCATTTCTCTGCTGGTTAGTGAGGTTGAGCATTTCTTCATATGTCTTCTTGCCTTCTGTATGTCCTTTTTAGAGAAATGTCTCCCCAAGTCCTCTGCCCATTTTTTAATTGGGTGGTTTGTTTTTTTGGAGTTGAGTTGAGTAAGTTTTTTATAGATTTGTGATATTAATCCCTTATCAGATATATCATTGGCAAATATCTTTTCCCATACAGTAGGATCCCTTTTTGTTTTATTGATGGTTTCCTTTGCTGTGAAAAAACTTTACAGTTTGATGTCATCACACATGTTTATTTTTTCTCTTACTTCGCTCGCGCGAGGGGATATATCAGTAAAAATCTTACTCCGGGTAATGTCCATGAAGTTTCTTCCCATATTTTCTTCTAGATATTTTATGGTTGTGGCGCGGGGGCCTGCTCCCAGCGTCTGTGGCCACAGCACCTTGAACGCGCCCGATGTCCTCTGATCTGGGAAGCTAAGCAGGGTCGGGCCTGGTCAGTACTTGGATGGGGGACCGCCCGGGAATACCGGGTGCCCTCTGCTTCCGCCCGCCACTCCTTTTGCGGCCGCCCCGGCCCTCGTCTTTCGGGAGTGGCCCAGCCCGCCTAATAAACCCAGGCCAGGGGTGGCGCTGGAGGGGCTAGTGGGCAGGGGGAGAGGAATGGGTGGCGCCACACAGCACTACAATCTCGCTGCCCTGGCCCCACGCCAAACCCTTCGGCCCGGGCTCTCCCCTCCCCCCCACCACCTTCTTAGTCCCCTTCCCTCCCGCAAGCCGTCTGCCAGCAGCCGTTCGCCCCGCCCCCAAGGCCCAAGCCCCGATCTGCCTGCAGGCGCAGGCCTGCCTGGGCCTTGGGCGGCTTTCTCCAGCCAGGGACGTGCTGGTGCTTGACACCTGGGGACCCAGCCCAGGGCACGACCATCGCTCTGCCTGCCCCTGGGCCCCTAGACAGAGACTCCGGGTGTCGCCCGACACCGGACCAAGGGGAACGCCACCAGCCCCACCCCACCGGATAGCTCCGTCTCTGATGGCCGGCACCGCGACCCCTCCCCGCCCCCCTTTCATCTCCCCGGAGCACCAGGCGCCCTCCGTTCCCGCAGAACTCGGTGGCCCCACCCACAGCACCAAAAGAGCAGGGACAAACCGGCAGGAGTTGGGAGCACACGTGCCCTCCGGCTCCAGGAGAGACCAGCACAGGGTAAAGCAGGCAGGCGGGCATGCACACAACCCACACGAGGAGGGTGCCTGGGGCCGCTCCTCTCCTCCCGCATGCGGGACCCCGGGCGGGGCTCGGAGCCCGGCGGCGATCCGCGGACCCTGGAGGCCTGCCCCGGGGTCCCACGGTGACTGCCAGCGCCCGGGCACTGCCTCCGTAACGCAGCCCAGCCCCGGGCACCACCGCACTCCTGTGGGGAAGCCGCCACTTCAACTCAGCCTCAGTGCCTCTGTCCCAGTCGGTGTCCCATCCTGTGCGTCAGTCCCCCCTCCTCCCCAACTCCCAACCCCTGTCTGTCTGTCTTCTGCCACCTCCAGGGAAGTGGTAGAGGCCCCGTGGAGTCTCGGATGGCGCGAAGGGGCCTCGCTGCGGGCAAGGAGGAAAAGGCAGTCCACCCAGGCGGCGTTTTGAGGAGGCGGGGAGCAGGCGGGAGGCGGGTCCCTGGCGGAGCCGGCCAGCGGGGAGATGCTCCGGACGGGAGAAGCCCGGCAGCCTGGTTCGCGCTCACCACGCAGGCCGGTCCGCTGCTCATTTTTTTTTATTTTATTTATTTATTTATTTTTTTATTAATTAATTTATTTATTAGTTTCAGGTGTACAAAACAAGGTAATACTTAGACGTTCATCATTTATATCCCTCATACTTTGAACCCCCCAACCCCATCCACTATCCCTCCGACCTCATACTGAACCATCACATTATATATATAAAATTATTGTTGGCATTCATTAATGTTTAGCTTCTGGTGTACAATGCCATGATCAGGTATCCACTGTATCCCTGAGGTGGTCTCCCAAATAGGACGCATGTCCATCGGATACCCAACAAAATCTTTACAACATTATAGAATACCTTCCCCAAATTAATTTTCAAAAAAACCCTGAGGCCATCTTGTGGTTACCAGCTGCTTCCAAATCCCTTCACCTTTCCCCTTATGGCCAACCCCCTCCCACACACCCATCTAACCACTCTCGGTTTTTTGTCTGCTTCCCCAAAACTGTCTCTGATTAGTTCATTCACATAGTCTTTTCTTTAGATTCCATATATAAGTGAGATCATATGGTACTTGTCTTTCTCTTTCTGACTTATTTCACTTAACATAATGCTCTCTAGATCCATCCATGTTGCTGCAAATGATAAGATTTCTTTCTTCTTCATGGCTGCGTAATACTCCATTGTATAAATGTACCACAGCTTCATAATCCAGTCATCTACCGATGGGCATTTTGGTTGTTTCCATATCTTGGCTATTGTGTAAAGTGCTGCAATAAACATAGGAGTGCATACAGATTTTTGAATTGGAGTTTTGGATTTCTCCGGGTAGATGCCTAGGAGTGGAATTACTGGATCATAGGGGAGTTCCATTTTCAGATTCCTGAGATACCTCCATACTGTTTTCCATAGTGGCTGCACTAATCTGCAGTCCCACCAACAGTGCACTAGCGTTCCCTTTTCTCCACTTCCGCGCCAGCATTTGTTGTTTGTTGATTTATTGATAATAGCCATTTTGACTGGAGTGAGGCGGTATCTCATTGTGGCTTTTATTTGCATTTCTCTGCTGGTTAGTGAGGTTGAGCATTTCTTCATATGTCTTCTTGCCTTCTGTATGTCCTTTTTAGAGAAATGTCTCCCCAAGTCCTCTGCCCATTTTTTAATTGGGTGGTTTGTTTTTTTGGAGTTGAGTTGAGTAAGTTTTTTATAGATTTGTGATATTAATCCCTTATCAGATATATCATTGGCAAATATCTTTTCCCATACAGTAGGATCCCTTTTTGTTTTATTGATGGTTTCCTTTGCTGTGAAAAAACTTTTCAGTTTGATGTCATCACACATGTTTATTTTTTCTCTTACTTCGCTCGCGCGAGGGGATATATCAGTAAAAATCTTACTCCGGGTAATGTCCATGAAGTTTCTTCCCATATTTTCTTCTAGATATTTTATGGTTGTGGCGCGGGGGCCTGCTCCCAGCGTCTGTGGCCACAGCACCTTGAACGCGCCCGATGTCCTCTGATCTGGGAAGCTAAGCAGGGTCGGGCCTGGTCAGTACTTGGATGGGGGACCGCCCGGGAATAACGGGTGCCCTCTGCTTCCGCCCGCCACTCCTTTTGCGGCCGCCCCGGCCCTCGTCTTTCGGGAGTGGCCCAGCCCGCCTAATAAACCCAGGCCAGGGGTGGCGCTGGGGGGGCTAGTGGGCAGGGGGAGAGGAATGGGTGGCGCCACACAGCACTACAATCTCGCTGCCCCGGCCCCACGCCAGGCCCTTCGGCCCGGGCTCCCCCCTCCCCCCCACCACCTTCTTAGTCCCCTTCCCTCCCGCAAGCCGTCTGCCAGCAGCCGTTCGCCCCGCCCCCAAGGCCCAAGCCCCGATCTGCCTGCAGGCGCAGGCCTGCCTGGGCCTTGGGCGGCTTTCTCCAGCCAGGGACGTGCTGGTGCTTGACACCTCGGGACCCAGCCCAGGGCACGACCATCGCTCTGCCTGCCCCTGGGCCCCTAGACAGAGACTCCGGGTGTCGCCCGACACCGGACCAAGGGGAACGCCACCAGCCCCACCCCACCGGATAGCTCCGTCTCTGATGGCCGGCACCGCGACCCCTCCCCGCCCCCCTTTCATCTCCCCGGAGCACCAGGCGCCCTCCGTTCCCGCAGAACTCGGTGGCCCCACCCACAGCACCAAAAGAGCAGGGACAAACCGGCAGGAGTTGGGAGCACACGTGCCCTCCGGCTCCAGGAGAGACCAGCACAGGGTAAAGCAGGCAGGCGGGCATGCACACAACCCACACGAGGAGGGTGCCTGGGGCCGCTCCTCTCCTCCCGCATGCGGGACCCCGGGCGGGGCTCGGAGCCCGGCGGCGATCCGCGGACCCTGGAGGCCTGCCCCGGGGTCCCACGGTGACTGCCAGCGCCCGGGCACTGCCTCCGTAACGCAGCCCAGCCCCGGGCACCACCGCACTCCTGTGGGGAAGCCGCCACTTCAACTCAGCCTCAGTGCCTCTGTCCCAGTCGGTGTCCCATCCTGTGCGTCAGTCCCCCCTCCTCCCCAACTCCCAACCCCTGTCTGTCTGTCTTCTGCCACCTCCAGGGAAGTGGTAGAGGCCCCGTGGAGTCTCGGATGGCGCGAAGGGGCCTCGCTGCGGGCAAGGAGGAAAAGGCAGTCCACCCAGGCGGCGTTTTGAGGAGGCGGGGAGCAGGCGGGAGGCGGGTCCCTGGCGGAGCCGGCCAGCGGGGAGATGCTCCGGACGGGAGAAGCCCGGCAGCCTGGTTCGCGCTCACCACGCAGGCCGGTCCGCTGCTCATTTTTTTTTATTTTATTTATTTATTTATTTTTTTATTAATTAATTTATTTATTAGTTTCAGGTGTACAAAACAAGGTAATACTTAGACGTTCATCATTTATATCCCTCATACTTTGAACCCCCCAACCCCATCCACTATCCCTCCGACCTCATACTGAACCATCACATTATATATATAAAATTATTGTTGGCATTCATTAATGTTTAGCTTCTGGTGTACAATGCCATGATCAGGTATCCACTGTATCCCTGAGGTGGTCTCCCAAATAGGACGCATGTCCATCGGATACCCAACAAAATCTTTACAACATTATAGAATACCTTCCCCAAATTAATTTTCAAAAAAACCCTGAGGCCATCTTGTGGTTACCAGCTGCTTCCAAATCCCTTCACCTTTCCCCTTATGGCCAACCCCCTCCCACACACCCATCTAACCACTCTCGGTTTTTTGTCTGCTTCCCCAAAACTGTCTCTGATTAGTTCATTCACATAGTCTTTTCTTTAGATTCCATATATAAGTGAGATCATATGGTACTTGTCTTTCTCTTTCTGACTTATTTCACTTAACATAATGCTCTCTAGATCCATCCATGTTGCTGCAAATGATAAGATTTCTTTCTTCTTCATGGCTGCGTAATACTCCATTGTATAAATGTACCACAGCTTCATAATCCAGTCATCTACCGATGGGCATTTTGGTTGTTTCCATATCTTGGCTATTGTGTAAAGTGCTGCAATAAACATAGGAGTGCATACAGATTTTTGAATTGGAGTTTTGGATTTCTCCGGGTAGATGCCTAGGAGTGGAATTACTGGATCATAGGGGAGTTCCATTTTCAGATTCCTGAGATACCTCCATACTGTTTTCCATAGTGGCTGCACTAATCTGCAGTCCCACCAACAGTGCACTAGCGTTCCCTTTTCTCCACTTCCGCGCCAGCATTTGTTGTTTGTTGATTTATTGATAATAGCCATTTTGACTGGAGTGAGGCGGTATCTCATTGTGGCTTTTATTTGCATTTCTCTGCTGGTTAGTGAGGTTGAGCATTTCTTCATATGTCTTCTTGCCTTCTGTATGTCCTTTTTAGAGAAATGTCTCCCCAAGTCCTCTGCCCATTTTTTAATTGGGTGGTTTGTTTTTTTGGAGTTGAGTTGAGTAAGTTTTTTATAGATTTGTGATATTAATCCCTTATCAGATATATCATTGGCAAATATCTTTTCCCATACAGTAGGATCCCTTTTTGTTTTATTGATGGTTTCCTTTGCTGTGAAAAAACTTTTCAGTTTGATGTCATCACACATGTTTATTTTTTCTCTTACTTCGCTCGCGCGAGGGGATATATCAGTAAAAATCTTACTCCGGGTAATGTCCATGAAGTTTCTTCCCATATTTTCTTCTAGATATTTTATGGTTGTGGCGCGGGGGCCTGCTCCCAGCGTCTGTGGCCACAGCACCTTGAACGCGCCCGATGTCCTCTGATCTGGGAAGCTAAGCAGGGTCGGGCCTGGTCAGTACTTGGATGGGGGACCGCCCGGGAATAACGGGTGCCCTCTGCTTCCGCCCGCCACTCCTTTTGCGGCCGCCCCGGCCCTCGTCTTTCGGGAGTGGCCCAGCCCGCCTAATAAACCCAGGCCAGGGGTGGCGCTGGGGGGGCTAGTGGGCAGGGGGAGAGGAATGGGTGGCGCCACACAGCACTACAATCTCGCTGCCCCGGCCCCACGCCAGGCCCTTCGGCCCGGGCTCCCCCCTCCCCCCCACCACCTTCTTAGTCCCCTTCCCTCCCGCAAGCCGTCTGCCAGCAGCCGTTCGCCCCGCCCCCAAGGCCCAAGCCCCGATCTGCCTGCAGGCGCAGGCCTGCCTGGGCCTTGGGCGGCTTTCTCCAGCCAGGGACGTGCTGGTGCTTGACACCTCGGGACCCAGCCCAGGGCACGACCATCGCTCTGCCTGCCCCTGGGCCCCTAGACAGAGACTCCGGGTGTCGCCCGACACCGGACCAAGGGGAACGCCACCAGCCCCACCCCACCGGATAGCTCCGTCTCTGATGGCCGGCACCGCGACCCCTCCCCGCCCCCCTTTCATCTCCCCGGAGCACCAGGCGCCCTCCGTTCCCGCAGAACTCGGTGGCCCCACCCACAGCACCAAAAGAGCAGGGACAAACCGGCAGGAGTTGGGAGCACACGTGCCCTCCGGCTCCAGGAGAGACCAGCACAGGGTAAAGCAGGCAGGCGGGCATGCACACAACCCACACGAGGAGGGTGCCTGGGGCCGCTCCTCTCCTCCCGCATGCGGGACCCAGGGCGGGGCTCGGAGCCCGGCGGCGATCCGCGGACCCTGGAGGCCTGCCCCGGGGTCCCACGGTGACTGCCAGCGCCCGGGCACTGCCTCCGTAACGGAGCCCAGCCCCGGGCACCACCGCACTCCTGTGGGGAAGCCGCCACTTCAACTCAGCCTCAGTGCCTCTGTCCCAGTCGGTGTCCCATCCTGTGCGTCAGTCCCACCTCCTCCCCAACTACCAACCCCTGTCTGTCTGTCTTCTGCCACCTCCAGGGAAGTGGTAGAGGCCCCGTGGAGTCTCGGATGGCGCGAAGGGGCCTCGCTGCGGGCAAGGAGGAAAAGGCAGTCCACCCAGGCGGCGTTTTGAGGAGGCGGGGAGCAGGCGGGAGGCGGGGCCCTGGCGGAGCCGGCCAGCGGGGAGATGCTCCGGACGGGAGAAGCCCTGCAGCCTGGTTCGCGCTCACCACGCAGGCCGGTCCGCTGCTCATTTTTTTTTTATTTTATTTATTTATTTATTTTTTTATTAATTAATTTATTTATTAGTTTCAGTACAAAACAAGGTAATACTTAGACGTTCATCATTTATATCCCTCATACTTTGAACCCCCCAACCCCATCCACTATCCCTCCGACCTCATACTGAACCATCACATTATATATATAAAATTATTGTTGGCATTCATTAATGTTTAGCTTCTGGTGTACAATGCCATGATCAGGTATCCACTGTATCCCTGAGGTGGTCTCCCAAATAGGACGCATGTCCATCGGAAACCCAACAAAATCTTTACAACATTATAGAATACCTTCCCCAAATTAATTTTCAAAAAAACCCTGAGGCCATCTTGTGGTTACCAGCTGCTTCCAAATCCCTTCACCTTTCCCCTTATGCCCAACCCCCTCCCACACACCCATCTAACCACTCTCGGTTTTTTGTCTGCTTCCCCAAAACTGTCTCTGATTAGTTCATTCACATAGTCTTTTCTTTAGATTCCATATATAAGTGAGATCATATGGTACTTGTCTTTCTCTTTCTGACTTATTTCACTTAACATAATGCTCTCTAGATCCATCCATGTTGCTGCAAATGATAAGATTTCTTTCTTCTTCATGGCTGCGTAATACTCCATTGTATAAATGTACCACAGCTTCTTAATCCAGTCATCTACCGATGGGCATTTTGGTTGTTTCCATATCTTGGCTATTGTGTAAAGTGCTGCAATAAACATAGGAGTGCATACAGATTTTTGAATTGGAGTTTTGGATTTCTCCGGGTAGATGCCTAGGAGTGGAATTACTGGATCATAGGGGAGTTCCATTTTCAGATTCCTGAGATACCTCCATACTGTTTTCCATAGTGGCTGCACTAATCTGCAGTCCCACCAACAGTGCACTAGCGTTCCCTTTTCTCCACTTCCGCGCCAGCATTTGTTGTTTGTTGATTTATTGATAATAGCCATTTTGACTGGAGTGAGGTGGTATCTCATTGTGGTTTTTATTTGCATTTCTCTGCTGGTTAGTGAGGTTGAGCATTTCTTCATATGTCTTCTTGCCTTCTGTATGTCCTTTTTAGAGAAATGTCTCCCCAAGTCCTCTGCCCATTTTTTAATTGGGTGGTTTGTTTTTTTGGAGTTGAGTTGAGTAAGTTTTTTATAGATTTGTGATATTAATCCCTTATCAGATATATCATTGGCAAATATCTTTTCCCATACAGTAGGATCCCTTTTTGTTTTATTGATGGTTTCCTTTGCTGTGAAAAAACTTTTCAGTTTGATGTCATCACACATGTTTATTTTTTCTCTTACTTCGCTCCCGCGAGGGGATATATCAGTAAAAATCTTACTCCGGGTAATGTCCATGAAGTTTCTTCCCATATTTTCTTCTAGATATTTTATGGTTGTGGCGCGGGGGCCTGCTCCCAGCGTCTGTGGCCACAGCACCTTGAACGTGCCCGATGTCCTCTGATCTGGGAAGCTAAGCAGGGTCGGGCCTGGTCAGTACTTGGATGGGGGACCGCCCGGGAATACCGGGTGCCCTCTGCTTCCGCCCGCCACTCCTTTTGCGGCCGCCCCGGCCCTCGTCTTTCGGGAGTGGCCCAGCCCGCCTAATAAACCCAGGCCAGGGGTGGCGCTGGGGGGGCTAGTGGGCAGGGGGAGAGGAATGGGTGGCGCCACACAGCACTACAATCTCGCTGCCCCGGCCCCACGCCAGGCCCTTCGGCCCGGGCTCCCCCCTCCCCCCCACCACCTTCTTAGTCCCCTTCCCTCCCGCAAGCCGTCTGCCAGCAGCCGTTCGCCCCGCCCCCAAGACCCAAGCCCCTATCTGCCTGCAGGCGCAGGCCTGCCTCGGCCTTGGGCGGCTTTCTCCAGCCAGGGACGTGCTGGTGCTTGACACCTGGGGACCCAGCCCAGGGCACGACCATCGCTCTGCCTGCCCCTGGGCCCCTAGACAGAGACTCCGGGTGTCGCCCGACACCGGACCAAGGGGAACGCCACCAGCCCCACCCCACCGGATAGCTCCGTCTCTGATGGCCGGCACCGCGACCCCTCCCCGCCCCCCTTTCATCTCCCCGGAGCACCAGGCGCCCTCCGTTCCCGCAGAACTCGGTGGCCCCACCCACAGCACCAAAAGAGCAGGGACAAACCGGCAGGAGTTGGGAGCACACGTGCCCTCCGGCTCCAGGAGAGACCAGCACAGGGTAAAGCAGGCAGGCGGGCATGCACACAACCCACACGAGGAGGGTGCCTGGGGCCGCTCCTCTCCTCCCGCATGCGGGACCCAGGGCGGGGCTCGGAGCCCGGCGGCGATCCGCGGACCCTGGAGGCCTGCCCCGGGGTCCCACGGTGACTGCCAGCGCCCGGGCACTGCCTCCGTAACGGAGCCCAGCCCCGGGCACCACCGCACTCCTGTGGGGAAGCCGCCACTTCAACTCAGCCTCAGTGCCTCTGTCCCAGTCGGTGTCCCATCCTGTGCGTCAGTCCCACCTCCTCCCCAACTACCAACCCCTGTCTGTCTGTCTTCTGCCACCTCCAGGGAAGTGGTAGAGGCCCCGTGGAGTCTCGGATGGCGCGAAGGGGCCTCGCTGCGGGCAAGGAGGAAAAGGCAGTCCACCCAGGCGGCGTTTTGAGGAGGCGGGGAGCAGGCGGGAGGCGGGGCCCTGGCGGAGCCGGCCAGCGGGGAGATGCTCCGGACGGGAGAAGCCCTGCAGCCTGGTTCGCGCTCACCACGCAGGCCGGTCCGCTGCTCATTTTTTTTTTATTTTATTTATTTATTTATTTTTTTATTAATTAATTTATTTATTAGTTTCAGTACAAAACAAGGTAATACTTAGACGTTCATCATTTATATCCCTCATACTTTGAACCCCCCAACCCCATCCACTATCCCTCCGACCTCATACTGAACCATCACATTATATATATAAAATTATTGTTGGCATTCATTAATGTTTAGCTTCTGGTGTACAATGCCATGATCAGGTATCCACTGTATCCCTGAGGTGGTCTCCCAAATAGGACGCATGTCCATCGGAAACCCAACAAAATCTTTACAACATTATAGAATACCTTCCCCAAATTAATTTTCAAAAAAACCCTGAGGCCATCTTGTGGTTACCAGCTGCTTCCAAATCCCTTCACCTTTCCCCTTATGCCCAACCCCCTCCCACACACCCATCTAACCACTCTCGGTTTTTTGTCTGCTTCCCCAAAACTGTCTCTGATTAGTTCATTCACATAGTCTTTTCTTTAGATTCCATATATAAGTGAGATCATATGGTACTTGTCTTTCTCTTTCTGACTTATTTCACTTAACATAATGCTCTCTAGATCCATCCATGTTGCTGCAAATGATAAGATTTCTTTCTTCTTCATGGCTGCGTAATACTCCATTGTATAAATGTACCACAGCTTCTTAATCCAGTCATCTACCGATGGGCATTTTGGTTGTTTCCATATCTTGGCTATTGTGTAAAGTGCTGCAATAAACATAGGAGTGCATACAGATTTTTGAATTGGAGTTTTGGATTTCTCCGGGTAGATGCCTAGGAGTGGAATTACTGGATCATAGGGGAGTTCCATTTTCAGATTCCTGAGATACCTCCATACTGTTTTCCATAGTGGCTGCACTAATCTGCAGTCCCACCAACAGTGCACTAGCGTTCCCTTTTCTCCACTTCCGCGCCAGCATTTGTTGTTTGTTGATTTATTGATAATAGCCATTTTGACTGGAGTGAGGTGGTATCTCATTGTGGTTTTTATTTGCATTTCTCTGCTGGTTAGTGAGGTTGAGCATTTCTTCATATGTCTTCTTGCCTTCTGTATGTCCTTTTTAGAGAAATGTCTCCCCAAGTCCTCTGCCCATTTTTTAATTGGGTGGTTTGTTTTTTTGGAGTTGAGTTGAGTAAGTTTTTTATAGATTTGTGATATTAATCCCTTATCAGATATATCATTGGCAAATATCTTTTCCCATACAGTAGGATCCCTTTTTGTTTTATTGATGGTTTCCTTTGCTGTGAAAAAACTTTTCAGTTTGATGTCATCACACATGTTTATTTTTTCTCTTACTTCGCTCCCGCGAGGGGATATATCAGTAAAAATCTTACTCCGGGTAATGTCCATGAAGTTTCTTCCCATATTTTCTTCTAGATATTTTATGGTTGTGGCGCGGGGGCCTGCTCCCAGCGTCTGTGGCCACAGCACCTTGAACGTGCCCGATGTCCTCTGATCTGGGAAGCTAAGCAGGGTCGGGCCTGGTCAGTACTTGGATGGGGGACCGCCCGGGAATACCGGGTGCCCTCTGCTTCCGCCCGCCACTCCTTTTGCGGCCGCCCCGGCCCTCGTCTTTCGGGAGTGGCCCAGCCCGCCTAATAAACCCAGGCCAGGGGTGGCGCTGGGGGGGCTAGTGGGCAGGGGGAGAGGAATGGGTGGCGCCACACAGCACTACAATCTCGCTGCCCCGGCCCCACGCCAGGCCCTTCGGCCCGGGCTCCCCCCTCCCCCCCACCACCTTCTTAGTCCCCTTCCCTCCCGCAAGCCGTCTGCCAGCAGCCGTTCGCCCCGCCCCCAAGACCCAAGCCCCTATCTGCCTGCAGGCGCAGGCCTGCCTCGGCCTTGGGCGGCTTTCTCCAGCCAGGGACGTGCTGGTGCTTGACACCTCGGGACCCAGCCCAGGGCACGACCATCGCTCTGCCTGCCCCTGGGCCCCTAGACAGAGACTCCGGGTGTCGCCCGACACCGGACCAAGGGGAACGCCACCAGCCCCACCCCACCGGATAGCTCCGTCTCTGATGGCCGGCACCGCGACCCCTCCCCGCCCCCCTTTCATCTCCCCGGAGCACCAGGCGCCCTCCGTTCCCGCAGAACTCGGTGGCCCCGCCCACAGCACCAAAAGAGCAGGGACAAAACGGCAGGAGTTGGGAGCACACGTGCCCTCCGGCTCCAGGAGAGACCAGCACAGGGGAAAAGCAGGCAGGCGGGCATGCACACAACCCACACG
Organism: Rhinolophus hipposideros; assembly: GCF_964194185.1. Classification (NCBI taxonomy): domain Eukaryota; kingdom Metazoa; phylum Chordata; class Mammalia; order Chiroptera; family Rhinolophidae; genus Rhinolophus; species Rhinolophus hipposideros. Next base: position 126,969 of record NW_027669430.1, on the reverse strand, counting down.
AGGAGGGTGCCTGGGGCTGCTCCTCTCCTCCCGCATGCGGGACCCAGGGCGGGGCTCGGAGCCCGGCGGCGATCCGCGGACCCTGGAGGCCTGCCCCGGGGTCCCACGGTGACTGCCAGCGCCCGGGCACTGCCTCCGTAACGCAGCCCAGCCCCGGGCACCACCGCACTCCTGTGGGGAAGCCGCCACTTCAACTCAGCCTCAGTGCCTCTGTCCCAGTCGGTGTCCCATCCTGTGCGTCAGTCCCCCCTCCTCCCCAACTCCCAACCCCTGTCTGTCTGTCTTCTGCCACCTCCAGGGAAGTGGTAGAGGCCCCGTGGAGTCTCGGATGGCGCGAAGGGGCCTCGCTGCGGGCAAGGAGGAAAAGGCAGTCCACCCAGGCGGCGTTTTGAGGAGGCGGGGAGCTGGCGGGAGGCGGGGCCCTGGCGGAGCCGGCCAGCGGGGAGATGCTCCGGACGGGAGAAGCCCGGCAGCCTGGTTCGCGCTCACTACACAGGGCGGTCCGCTGCTCATTATTCTTTTTATTTTATTTATTTATTTATTTTTTTATTAATTAATTTATTTATTAGTTTCAGGTGTACAAAACAAGGTAATACTTAGACGTTCATCATTTATATCCCTCATACTGTGAACACCCCACCCCCATCCACTATCCCTCCGACCTCATACGGAACCATCACATTATATATATAAAATTATTGTTGGCATTCATTAATGTTTAGCTTCTGGTGTACAATGCCATGATCAGGTATCCACTGTATCCCTGAGGTGGTCTCCCAAATAGGACGCATGTCCATCAGATACCCAACAAAATCTTTACAACATTATAGAATACCTTCCCCAAATTAATTTTCAAAAAAACCCTGAGGCCATCTTGTGGTTACCAGCTGCTTCCAAATCCCTTCACCTTTCCCCTTATGGCCAACCCCCTCCCACACACCCATCTAACCACTCTCGGTTTTTTGTCTGCGTCCCCAAAACTGTCTCTGATTAGTTCATTCACATAGTCTTTTCTTTAGATTCCATATATAAGTGAGATCATATGGTACTTGTCTTTCTCTTTCTGACTTATTTCACTTAACATAATGCTCTCTAGATCCATCCATGTTGCTGCAAATGATAAGATTTCTTTCTTCTTCATGGCTGCGTAATACTCCATTGTATAAATGTACCACAGCTTCTTAATCCAGTCATCTACCGATGGGCATTTTGGTTGTTTCCATATCTTGGCTATTGTGTAAAGTGCTGCAATAAACATAGGAGTGCATACAGATTTTTGAATTGGAGTTTTGGATTTCTCCGGGTAGATGCCTAGGAGTGGAATTACTGGATCATAGGGGAGTTCCATTTTCAGATTCCTGAGATACCTCCATACTGTTTTCCATAGTGGCTGCACTAATCTGCAGTCCCACCAACAGTGCACTAGCGTTCCCTTTTCTCCACATCCGCGCCAGCATTTGTTGTTTGTTGATTTATTGATAATAGCCATTTTGACTGGAGTGAGGTGGTATCTCATTTTGGTTTCTATTTGCATTTCTCTGCTGGTTAGTGAGGTTGAGCATTTCTTCATATGTCTTCTTGCCTTCTGTATGTCCTTTTTAGAGAAATGTCTCCCCAAGTCCTCTGCCCATTTTTTAATTGGGTGGTTTGTTTTTTTGGAGTTGAGTTGAGTAAGTTTTTTATAGATTTGTGATATTAATCCCTTATCAGATATATCATTGGCAAATATCTTTTCCCATACAGTAGGATCCCTTTTTGTTTTATTGATGGTTTCCTTTGCTGTGAAAAAACTTTACAGTTTGATGTCATCACACATGTTTATTTTTTCTCTTACTTCGCTCGCGCGAGGGGATATATCAGTAAAAATCTTACTCCGGGTAATGTCCATGAAGTTTCTTCCCATATTTTCTTCTAGATATTTTATGGTTGTGGCGCGGGGGCCTGCTCCCAGCGTCTGTGGCCACAGCACCTTGAACGCGCCCGATGTCCTCTGATCTGGGAAGCTAAGCAGGGTCGGGCCTGGTCAGTACTTGGATGGGGGACCGCCCGGGAATACCGGGTGCCCTCTGCTTCCGCCCGCCACTCCTTTTGCGGCCGCCCCGGCCCTCGTCTTTCGGGAGTGGCCCAGCCCGCCTAATAAACCCAGGCCAGGGGTGGCGCTGGAGGGGCTAGTGGGCAGGGGGAGAGGAATGGGTGGCGCCACACAGCACTACAATCTCGCTGCCCCGGCCCCACGCCAAACCCTTCGGCCCGGGCTCTCCCCTCCCCCCCACCACCTTCTTAGTCCCCTTCCCTCCCGCAAGCCGTCTGCCAGCAGCCGTTCGCCCCGCCCCCAAGGCCCAAGCCCCGATCTGCCTGCAGGCGCAGGCCTGCCTGGGCCTTGGGCGGCTTTCTCCAGCCAGGGACGTGCTGGTGCTTGACACCTGGGGACCCAGCCCAGGGCACGACCATCGCTCTGCCTGCCCCTGGGCCCCTAGACAGAGACTCCGGGTGTCGCCCGACACCGGACCAAGGGGAACGCCACCAGCCCCACCCCACCGGATAGCTCCGTCTCTGATGGCCGGCACCGCGACCCCTCCCCGCCCCCCTTTCATCTCCCCAGAGCACCAGGCGCCCTCCGTTCCCGCAGAACTCGGTGGCCCCACCCACAGCACCAAAAGAGCAGGGACAAACCGGCAGGAGTTGGGAGCACACGTGCCCTCCGGCTCCAGGAGAGACCAGCACAGGGTAAAGCAGGCAGGCGGGCATGCACACAACCCACACGAGGAGGGTGCCTGGGGCCGCTCCTCTCCTCCCGCATGCGGGACCCCGGGCGGGGCTCGGAGCCCGGCGGCGATCCGCGGACCCTGGAGGCCTGCCCCGGGGTCCCACGGTGACTGCCAGCGCCCGGGCACTGTCTCCGTAACGCAGCCCAGCCCCGGGCACCACCGCACTCCTGTGGGGAAGCCGCCACTTCAACTCAGCCTCAGTGCCTCTGTCCCAGTCGGTGTCCCATCCTGTGCGTCAGTCCCCCCTCCTCCCCAACTCCCAACCCCTGTCTGTCTGTCTTCTGCCACCTCCAGGGAAGTGGTAGAGGCCCCGTGGAGTCTCGGATGGCGCGAAGGGGCCTCGCTGCGGGCAAGGAGGAAAAGGCAGTCCACCCAGGCGGCGTTTTGAGGAGGCGGGGAGCAGGCGGGAGGCGGGTCCCTGGCGGAGCCTGCCAGCGGGGAGATGCTCCGGACGGGAGAAGCCCGGCAGCCTGGTTCGCGCTCACCACGCAGGCCGGTCCGCTGCTCATTTTTTTTTTTATTTTATTTATTTATTTATTTTTTTATTAATTAATTTATTTATTAGTTTCAGGTGTACAAAACAAGGTAATACTTAGACGTTCATCATTTATATCCCTCATACTTTGAACCCCCCACCCCTATCCACTATCCCTCCGACCTCATACTGAACCATCACATTATATATATAAAATTATTGTTGGCATTCATTAATGTTTAGCTTCTGGTGTACAATGCCATGATCAGGTATCCACTGTATCCCTGAGGTGGTCTCCCAAATAGGACGCATGTCCATCTGATACCCCACAAAATCTTTACAACATTATAGAATACCTTCCCCAAATTAATTTTCAAAAAAAACCTGAGGCCATCTTGTGGTTACCAGCTGCTTCCAAATCCCTTCACCTTTCCCCTTATGCCCAACCCCCTCCCACACACCCATCTAACCACTCTCGGTTTTTTGTCTGCTTCCCCAAAACTGTCTCTGATTAGTTCATTCACATAGTCTTTTCTTTAGATTCCATATATAAGTGAGATCATATGGTACTTGTCTTTCTCTTTCTGACTTATTTCACTTAACATAATGCTCTCTAGATCCATCCATGTTGCTGCAAATGATAAGATTTCTTTCTTCTTCATGGCTGCGTAATACTCCATTGTATAAATGTACCACAGCTTCTTAATCCAGTCATCTACCGATGGGCATTTTGGTTGTTTCCATATCTTGGCTATTGTGTAAAGTGCTGCAATAAACATAGGAGTGCATACAGATTTTTGAATTGGAGTTTTGGATTTCTCCGGGTAGATGCCTAGGAGTGGAATTACTGGATCATAGGGGAGTTCCATTTTCAGATTCCTGAGATACCTCCATACTGTTTTCCATAGTGGCTGCACTAATCTGCAGTCCCACCAACAGTGCACTAGCGTTCCCTTTTCTCCACTTCCGCGCCAGCATTTGTTGTTTGTTGATTTATTGATAATAGCCATTTTGACTGGAGTGAGGTGGTATCTCATTGTGGTTTTTATTTGCATTTCTCTGCTGGTTAGTGAGGTTGAGCATTTCTTCATATGTCTTCTTGCCTTCTGTATGTCCTTTTTAGAGAAATGTCTCCCCAAGTCCTCTGCCCATTTTTTAATTGGGTGGTTTGTTTTTTTGGAGTTGAGTTGAGTAAGTTTTTTATAGATTTGTGATATTAATCCCTTATCAGATATATCATTGGCAAATATCTTTTCCCATACAGTAGGATCCCTTTTTGTTTTATTGATGGTTTCCTTTGCTGTGAAAAAACTTTTTAGTTTGATGTCATCACACATGTTTATTTTTTCTCTTACTTCGCTCGCGCGAGGGGATATATCAGTAAAAATCTTACTCCGGGTAATGTCCATGAAGTTTCTTCCCATATTTTCTTCTAGATATTTTATGGTTGTGGCGCGGGGGCCTGCTCCCAGCGTCTGTGGCCACAGCACCTTGAACGCGCCCGATGTCCTCTGATCTGGGAAGCTAAGCAGGGTCGGGCCTGGTCAGTACTTGGATGGGGGACCGCCCGGGAATACCGGGTGCCCTCTGCTTCCGCCCGCCACTCCTTTTGCGGCCGCCCCGGCCCTCGTCCTTCGGGAGTGGCCCAGCCCGCCTAATAAACCCAGGCCAGGGGTGGCGCTGGGGGGGCTAGTGGGCAGGGGGAGAGGAATGGGTGGCGCCACACAGCACTACAATCTCGCTGCCCCGGCCCCACGCCAGGCCCTTCGGCCCGGGCTCCCCCCTCCCCCCCACCACCTTCTTTGTCCCCTTCCCTCCCGCAAGCCGTCTGCCAGCAGCCGTTCGCCCCGCCCCCAAGGCCCAAGCCCCGATCTGCCTGCAGGCGCAGGCCTGCCTGGGCCTTGGGCGGCTTTCTCCAGCCAGGGTCGTGCTGGTGCTTGACACCTCGGGACCCAGCCCAGGGCACGACCATCGCTCTGCCTGCCCCTGGGCCCCTAGACAGAGACTCCGGGTGTCGCCCGACACCGGACCAAGGGGAACGCCACCAGCCCCACCCCACCGGATAGCTCCGTCTCTGATGGCCGGCACCGCGACCCCTCCCCGCCCCCCTTTCATCTCCCCGGAGCACCAGGCGCCCTCCGTTCCCGCAGAACTCGGTGGCCCCGCCCACAGCACCAAAAGAGCAGGGACAAACCGGCAGGAGTTGGGAGCACACGTACCCTCCGGCTCCAGGAGAGACCAGCACAGGGGAAAAGCAGGCAGGCGGGCATGCACACAACCCACACGAGGAGGGTGCCTGGGGCCGCTCCTCTCCTCCCGCATGCGGGACCCCGGGCGGGGCTCGGAGCCCGGCGGCGATCCGCGGACCCTGGAGGCCTGCCCCGGGGTCCCACGGTGACTGCCAGCGCCCGGGCACTGCCTCCGTAACGGAGCCCAGCCCCGGGCACCACCGCACTCCTGTGGGGAAGCCGCCACTTCAACTCAGCCTCAGTGCCTCTGTCCCAGTCGGTGTCCCATCCTGTGCGTCAGTCCCCCCTCCTCCCCAACTCCCAACCCCTGTCTGTCTGTCTTCTGCCACCTCCAGGGAAGTGGTAGAGGCCCCGTGGAGTCTCGGATGGCGCGAAGGGGCCTCGCTGCGGGCAAGGAGGAAAAGGCAGTCCACCCAGGCTGCGTTTTGAGGAGGCGGGGAGCAGGCGGGAGGCGGGGCCCTGGCGGAGCCGGCCAGCGGGGAGATGCTCCGGACGGGAGAAGCCCGGCAGCCTGGTTCGCACTCACCACGCAGGCTGGTCCGCTGCTCATTTTTTTTTTATTTTATTTATTTATTTATTTTTTTATTAGTTAATTTATTTATTACTTTCAGGTGTACAAAACAAGGTAATACTTAGACGTTCATCATTTATATCCCTCATACTGTGAACCCCCCACCCCCATCCACTATCCCTCCGACCTCATACTGAACCATCACATTATATATATAAAATTATTGTTGGCATTCATTAATGTTTAGCTTCTGGTGTACAATGCCATGATCAGGTATCCACTGTATCCCTGAGGTGGTCTCCCAAATAGGACGCATGTCCATCAGATACCCAACAAAATCTTTACAACATTATAGAATACCTTCCCCAAATTAATTTTCAAAAAAACCCTGAGGCCATCTTGTGGTTACCAGCTGCTTCCAAATCCCTTCACCTTTCCCCTTATGGCCAACCCCCTCCCACACACCCATCTAACCACTCTCGGTTTTTTGTCTGCTTCCCCAAAACTGTCTCTGATTAGTTCATTCACATAGTCTTTTCTTTAGATTCCATATATAAGTGAGATCATATGGTACTTGTCTTTCTCTTTCTGACTTATTTCACTTAACATAATGCTCTCTAGATCCATCCATGTTGCTGCAAATGATAAGATTTCTTTCTTCTTCATGGCTGCGTAATACTCCATTGTATAAATGTACCACAGCTTCTTAATCCAGTCATCTACCGATGGGCATTTTGGTTGTTTCCATATCTTGGCTATTGTGTAAAGTGCTGCAATAAACATAGGAGTGCATACAGATTTTTGAATTGGAGTTTTGGATTTCTCCGGGTAGATGCCTAGGAGTGGAATTACTGGATCATAGGGGAGTTCCATTTTCAGATTCCTGAGATACCTCCATACTGTTTTCCATAGTGGCTGCACTAATCTGCAGTCCCACCAACAGTGCACTAGCGTTCCCTTTTCTCCACTTCCGCGCCAGCATTTGTTGTTTGTTGATTTATTGATAATAGCCATTTTGACTGGAGTGAGGTGGTATCTCATTGTGGTTTTTATTTGCATTTCTCTGCTGGTTAGTGAGGTTGAGCATTTCTTCATATGTCTTCTTGCCTTCTGTATGTCCTTTTTAGAGAAATGTCTCCCCAAGTCCTCTGCCCATTTTTTAATTGGGTGGTTTGTTTTTTTGGAGTTGAGTTGAGTAAGTTTTTTATAGATTTGTGATATTAATCCCTTATCAGATATATCATTGGCAAATATCTTTTCCCATACAGTAGGATCCCTTTTTGTTTTATTGATGGTTTCCTTTGCTGTGAAAAAACTTTTCAGTTTGATGTCATCACACATGTTTATTTTTTCTCTTACTTCGCTCGCGCGAGGGGATATATCAGTAAAAATCTTACTCCGGGTAATGTCCATGAAGTTTCTTCCCATATTTTCTTCTAGATATTTTATGGTTGTGGCGCGGGGGCCTGCTCCCAGCGTCTGTGGCCACAGCACCTTGAACGCGCCCGATGTCCTCTGATCTGGGAAGCTAAGCAGGGTCGGGCCTGGTCAGTACTTGGATGGGGGACCGCCCGGGAATACCGGGTGCCCTCTGCTTCCGCCCGCCACTCCTTTTGCGGCCGCCCCGGCCCTCGTCTTTCGGGAGTGGCCCAGTCCGCCTAATAAACCCAGGCCAGGGGTGGCGCTGGAGGGGCTGGAGGGCAGGGGGAGAGGAATGGGTGGCGCCACACAGCACTACAATCTCGCTGCCCCGGCCCCACGCCAGGCCCTTCGGCCCGGGCTCCCCCCTCCCCCCCACCACCTTCTTAGTCCCCTTCCCTCCCGCAAGCCGTCTGCCAGCAGCCGTTCGCCCCGCCCCCAACGCCCAAGCCCCGATCTGCCTGCAGGCGCAGGCCTGCCTCGGCCTTGGGCGGCTTTCTCCAGCCAAGGACGTGCTGGTGCTTGACACCTCGGGACCCAGCCCAGGGCACGACCATCGCTCTGCCTGTCCCTGGGCACCGACAGAGAGACTCGGGGTGTCGCGCGACACCGGACCAAGGGGAACGCCACCCGACCCACCCCACCGAATAGCTGCCTCTCCGCTGGCCGGCACCGCGAGCCCTCCCCGCCCCCCTTTCATCTCTTAGGATAGCCTGGTGCCCTTCCTTCTCGCAGAGCTCGGTGGCCCCGCCCCCAGCCCCAAATGAGCCAGGACAAAATGGCAGGAGTAGAAAGCTCACCTGCCCTCGGGCTCCAGGAGAGACCAGCACAGGGGAAAAGCAGGCAGGCGGGCATGCACACAACCCACACGAGGAGGGTGCCTGGGGCCGCTCCTCTCCTCCCGCATGCGGGACCCCAGGCGGGGCTCGGAGCCCGGCGGCAATTCGCGGACCCTGGAGGCCTGCCCCTAGGTCCCACGGTGACTGCCAGCGCCCCGGCACTGCCTTTATAACGGAGGCCAGCACCGGGCACCACCGCAGTCTGGTGTGGAGGCTGCCACTTCAACTCAGACCTGGTGCGTCTGTCCCAGTCGGTGTCCCATGCTGTGCGTCCGTCCCCCCTTTTCCCCAACTCCCAACCCCTGACTGTCTGTCTTCTGCCACCTCCAGGGAAGTGGTAGAGGCCCCCTGGAGTCTCGGATGGCGCGAAGGGGCTTCGCTGCGGGAAGGAGCCAAAGGTAGTCCACCCAGGCGGCGTTTTAAGGAGGCGGGGAGCAGGCGGGGGGCGGGGCTCTGGCGGAGCCGGCCAGCGGGGAGATGCTCCGGACGGGAGCAGCCCGGCAGCGTGGTTCGCGCTCACCATGCAGGGCGGTCCGCTGCTCTTGTGGCCCCGGGGGCCTGCTCCCAGCGTGTATGGCCACAGCAGCTTGAACTCGCCCTATCTCCTTTGATCTGGGAAGTTAAGCAGGGTCGGGCCTGGTCAGTACTTGGATGGGGGACCGCCCGGGAATACCGGGTGCCCTAGGCTTCGGCCCGCCACTCCTTTTGCGGCCGCCCCGCCCCTCGTCCTCCGGGAGTCGCGCAGCCCGCCTAATAAACCCACGCCAGGGATGGTGCTGTGCGGGCTGGAGGGCAGGGGGACAGGGTTGGGTGAGCCACAGGGCACTACAATCTCGCTGTCCCGGCCCAACGCCAGGCCCTTCGGCCTGGGCTCCCCCTCACGCAACCCCCTTCTTAGTCCCCTTCCCTCCTGCAAGCCTTCTGCCAGCAGCCGTTCGCCCCGCCCCCAAGGCCCAAGCCCCGATCTGCCTGCAGGCGCAGGCCTGCCTCGGCCTTGGGCGGCTTTCTCCAGCCAAGGACGTGCTGGTCCTTGGGACGTCGGGACTGAGCCGAGGGGAAGATCATCGCTCTGGCTGCACCTGGGTCCCGACGCAGAGACTCGGGGTGTCGCCGGACACCGGACCAAGGGGAAGGCCACCCGCCCCACCCCACCGGATAGCTCCGTCTCTGATGGCCGGCACCGCGACCCCTCCCCGCCCCCCTTTCATCTCCCAGGAGCGCAGGGCGCCCTCCTTTCCCGCCCGCCTCGGTGGCCCCACACCCAGCACCAAAAGAGCCAGGACCGAATGGCATGAGTATGGAGCGCAGGTGCCCTCGGGCCCCAGGAGAGACCAGCACAGGGGAAAAGCAGGCAGGCGGGCATGCACACCACCCACATGAGGAGGGTGCCTGGGGCCGGTCCTCTCCTCCCGCATGCGGGACCCCGGGCGGGGCTCGGAGCCCGGCGGCGATCCCCGGACCCTGGAGGCCTGCCCCGGGGTCCCACGGTGACTGCCAGCGCCCGGGCACTGCCTCCGTAACGGAGCCCAGCCCCGGGCACCACCGCAGTCTGATGGGGAGGCTGCCACTTCAACTCAGACCTAGTGCGTCTGTCCCAGACCTAGTGCGCTGTGCGTCCGTCCCCCCTCCTCCCCAACTCCCAACCCCTGTCTGTCTGTCTTCTGCCACCTCCAGGGAAGTGGTAGAGGCCCCGTGGAGTCTCGGATGGCGCGAAGGGGCCTCGCTGCGGGCAAGGAGGAAAAGGCAGTCCACCCAGGCGGCGTTTTGAGGAGGCGGGGAGCAGGCGGGAGGCGGGGCCCTGGCGGAGCCGGCCAGCGGGGAGATGCTCCGGACGGGAGAAGCCCGGCAGCCTGGTTCGCGCTCACCACGCAGGCCGGTCCGCTGCTCATTTTTTTTTTATTTTATTTATTTATTTATTTTTTTATTAATTAATTTATTTATTAGTTTCAGGTGTACAAAACAAGGTAATACTTAGACGTTCATCATTTATATCCCTCATACTTTGAACCCCCCACCCCCATCCACTATCCCTCCGACCTCATACTGAACCATCACATTATATATATAAAATTATTGTTGGCATTCATTAATGTTTAGCTTCTGGTGTACAATGCCATGATCAGGTATCCACTGTATCCCTGAGGTGGTCTCCCAAATAGGATGCATGTCCATCGGATACCCCACAAAATCTTTACAACATTATAGAATACCTTCCCCAAATTAATTTTCAAAAAAAACCTGAGGCCATCTTGTGGTTACCAGCTGCTTCCAAATCCCTTCACCTTTCCCCTTATGCCCAACCCCCTCCCACACACCCATCTAACCACTCTCGGTTTTTTGTCTGCTTCCCCAAAACTGTCTCTGATTAGTTCATTCACATAGTCTTTTCTTTAGATTCCATATATAAGTGAGATCATATGGTACTTGTCTTTCTCTTTCTGACTTATTTCACTTAACATAATGCTCTCTAGATCCATCCATGTTGCTGCAAATGATAAGATTTGTTTCTTCTTCATGGCTGCGTAATACTCCATTGTATAAATGTACCACAGCTTCTTAATCCAGTCATCTACCGATGGGCATTTTGGTTGTTTCCATATCTTGGCTATTGTGTAAAGTGCTGCAATAAACATAGGAGTGCATACAGATTTTTGAATTGGAGTTTTGGATTTCTCCGGGTAGATGCCTAGGAGTGGAATTACTGGATCATAGGGGAGTTCCATTTTCAGATTCCTGAGATACCTCCATACTGTTTTCCATAGTGGCTGCACTAATCTGCAGTCCCACCAACAGTGCACTAGCGTTCCCTTTTCTCCACTTCCGCGCCAGCATTTGTTGTTTGTTGATTTATTGATAATAGCCATTTTGACTGGAGTGAGGTGGTATCTCATTGTGGTTTTTATTTGCATTTCTCTGCTGGTTAGTGAGGTTGAGCATTTCTTCATATGTCTTCTTGCCTTCTGTATGTCCTTTTTAGAGAAATGTCTCCCCAAGTCCTCTGCCCATTTTTTAATTGGGTGGTTTGTTTTTTTGGAGTTGAGTTGAGTAAGTTTTTTATAGATTTGTGATATTAATCCCTTATCAGATATATCATTGGCAAATATCTTTTCCCATACAGTAGGATCCCTTTTTGTTTTATTGATGGTTTCCTTTGCTGTGAAAAAACTTTTCAGTTTGATGTCATCACACATGTTTATTTTTTCTCTTACTTCGCTCGCGCGAGGGGATATATCAGTAAAAATCTTACTCCGGGTAATGTCCATGAAGTTTCTTCCCATATTTTCTTCTAGATATTTTATGGTTGTGGCGCGGGGGCCTGCTCCCAGCGTCTGTGGCCACAGCACCTTGAACGCGCCCGATGTCCTCTGATCTGGGAAGCTAAGCAGGGTCGGGCCTGGTCAGTACTTGGATGGGGGACCGCCCTGGAATACCGGGTGCCCTCTGCTTCCGCCCGCCACTCCTTTTGCGGCCGCCCCGGCCCTCGTCCTTCGGGAGTGGCCCAGCCCGCCTAATAAACCCAGGCCAGGGGTGGCGCTAGGGGGGCTAGTGGGCAGGGGGAGAGGAATGGGTGGCGCCACACAGCACTACAATCTCGCTGCCCCGGCCCCACGCCAGGCCCTTCGGCCCGGGCTCCCCCCCCCCACGCACCACCTTCTTAGTCCCCTTCCCACCCGCAAGCCTTCTGCCAGCAGCCGTTCGCCCCGCCCCCAAGGCCCAAGCCCCGATCTGCCTGCAGGCGCAGGCCTGCCTCGGCCTTGGGCGGCTTTCTCCAGCCAAGGACGTGCTGGTGCTTGGCATCTCGGGACCGAGCCCAGGGCACGACCATCGCTCTGCCTGCCCCTGGGCCCCGAGACAGAGACTCCGGGTGTCGCCCGACACCGGACCAAGGGGAACGCCACCCGCCCCACCCCACCGGATAGCTCCGTCTCTGATGGCCGGCACCGCGACCCCTCCCCGCCCCCCTTTCATCTCCCCGGTGCACCAGGCGCCCTCCTTTCCCGCCCGCCTCGGTGGCTCCGCCCACAGCACCAAAAGAGCAGGGACAAAACGGCAGGAGTTGGGAGCACACGTGCCCTCCGGCTCCAGGAGAGACCAGCACAGGGGAAAAGCAGGCAGGCGGGCATGCACACAACCCACACGAGAAGGGTGCCTGGGGCCGCTCCTCTCCTCCCGCATGCGGGACCCCGGGCGGGGCTCGGAGCCCGGCGGCGATCCCCGGACCCTGGAGGCCTGCCCCGGGGTCCCACGGTGACTGCCAGCGCCCGGGCACTGCCTCCGTAACGGAGCCCAGCCCCGGGCACCACCGCAGTCTGGTGGGGAGGCTGCCACTTCAACTCAGACCTAGTGCGTCTGTCCCAGACCTAGTGCGCTGTGCGTCCGTCCCCCCTCCTCCCCAACTCCCAACCCCTGTCTGTCTGTCTTCTGCCACCTCCAGGGAAGTGGTAGAGGCCCCGTGGAGTCTCGGATGGCGCGAAGGGGCCTCGCTGCGGGCAAGGAGGAAAAGGCAGTCCACCCAGGCTGCGTTTTGAGGAGGCGGGGAGCAGGCGGGAGGCGGGGTCCTGGCGGAGCCGGCCAGCGGGGAGATGCTCCGGACGGGAGAAGCCCGGCAGCCTGGTTCGCACTCACCACGCAGGCTGGTCCGCTGCTCATTTTTTTTTTATTTTATTTATTTATTTATTTTTTTATTAGTTAATTTATTTATTACTTTCAGGTGTACAAAACAAGGTAATACTTAGACGTTCATCATTTATATCCCTCATACTGTGAACCCCCCACCCCCATCCACTATCCCTCCGACCTCATACTGAACCATCACATTATATATATATAAAATTATTGTTGGCATTCATTAATGTTTAGCTTCTGGTGTACAATGCCATGATCAGGTATCCACTGTATCCCTGAGGTGGTCTCCCAAATAGGACGCATGTCCATCAGATACCCAACAAAATCTTTACAACATTATAGAATACCTTCCCCAAATTAATTTTCAAAAAAACCCTGAGGCCATCTTGTGGTTACCAGCTGCTTCCAAATCCCTTCACCTTTCCCCTTATGGCCAACCCCCTCCCACACACCCATCTAACCACTCTCGGTTTTTTGTCTGCGTCCCCAAAACTGTCTCTGATTAGTTCATTCACATAGTCTTTTCTTTAGATTCCATATATAAGTGAGATCATATGGTACTTGTCTTTCTCTTTCTGACTTATTTCACTTAACATAATGCTCTCTAGATCCATCCATGTTGCTGCAAATGATAAGATTTGTTTCTTCTTCATGGCTGCGTAATACTCCATTGTATAAATGTACCACAGCTTCTTAATCCAGTCATCTACCGATGGGCATTTTGGTTGTTTCCATATCTTGGCTATTGTGTAAAGTGCTGCAATAAACATAGGAGTGCATACAGATTTTTGAATTGGAGTTTTGGATTTCTCCGGGTAGATGCCTAGGAGTGGAATTACTGGATCATAGGGGAGTTCCATTTTCAGATTCCTGAGATACCTCCATACTGTTTTCCATAGTGGCTGCACTAATCTGCAGTCCCACCAACAGTGCACTAGCGTTCCCTTTTCTCCACTTCCGCGCCAGCATTTGTTGTTTGTTGATTTATTGATAATAGCCATTTTGACTGGAGTGAGGTGGTATCTCATTGTGGTTTTTATTTGCATTTCTCTGCTGGTTAGTGAGGTTGAGCATTTCTTCATATGTCTTCTTGCCTTCTGTATGTCCTTTTTAGAGAAATGTCTCCCCAAGTCCTCTGCCCATTTTTTAATTGGGTGGTTTGTTTTTTTGGAGTTGAGTTGAGTAAGTTTTTTATAGATTTGTGATATTAATCCCTTATCAGATATATCATTGGCAAATATCTTTTCCCATACAGTAGGATCCCTTTTTGTTTTATTGATGGTTTCCTTTGCTGTGAAAAAACTTTTTAGTTTGATGTCATCACACATGTTTATTTTTTCTCTTACTTCGCTCGCGCGAGGGGATATATCAGTAAAAATCTTACTCCGGGTAATGTCCATGAAGTTTCTTCCCATATTTTCTTCTAGATATTTTATGGTTGTGGCGCGGGGGCCTGCTCCCAGCGTCTGTGGCCACAGCACCTTGAACGCGCCCGATGTCCTCTGATCTGGGAAGCTAAGCAGGGTCGGGCCTGGTCAGTACTTGGATGGGGGACCGCCCGGGAATACCGGGTGCCCTCTGCTTCCGCCCGCCACTCCTTTTGCGGCCGCCCCGGCCCTCGTCTTTCGGGAGTGGCCCAGTCCGCCTAATAAACCCAGGCCAGGGGTGGCGCTGGAGGGGCTGGAGGGCAGGGGGAGAGGAATGGGTGGCGCCACACAGCACTACAATCTCGCTGCCCCGGCCCCACGCCAGGCCCTTCGGCCCGGGCTCCCCCCTCCCCCCCACCACCTTCTTAGTCCCCTTCCCTCCCGCAAGCCGTCTGCCAGCAGCCGTTCGCCCCGCCCCCAACGCCCAAGCCCCGATCTGCCTGCAGGCGCAGGCCTGCCTCGGCCTTGGGCGGCTTTCTCCAGCCAAGGACGTGCTGGTGCTTGACACCTCGGGACCCAGCCCAGGGCACGACCATCGCTCTGCCTGTCCCTGGGCACCGACAGAGAGACTCGGGGTGTCGCGCGACACCGGACCAAGGGGAACGCCACCCGACCCACCCCACCGAATAGCTGCCTCTCCGCTGGCCGGCACCGCGAGCCCTCCCCGCCCCCCTTTCATCTCTTAGGATAGCCTGGTGCCCTTCATTCTCGCAGAGCTCGGTGGCCCCGCCCCCAGCCCCAAATGAGCCAGGACAAAATGGCAGGAGTAGAAAGCTCACCTGCCCTCGGGCTCCAGGAGAGACCAGCACAGGGGAAAAGCAGGCAGGCGGGCATGCACACAACCCACACGAGGAGGGTGCCTGGGGCCGCTCCTCTCCTCCCGCATGCGGGACCCCAGGCGGGGCTCGGAGCCCGGCGGCAATTCGCGGACCCTGGAGGCCTGCCCCTAGGTCCCATGGTGACTGCCAGCGCCCCGGCACTGCCTTTATAACGGAGGCCAGCACCGGGCACCACCGCAGTCTGGTGTGGAGGCTGCCACTTCAACTCAGACCTGGTGCGTCTGTCCCAGTCGGTGTCCCATGCTGTGCGTCCGTCCCCCCTTTTCCCCAACTCCCAACCCCTGACTGTCTGTCTTCTGCCACCTCCAGGGAAGTGGTAGAGGCCCCCTGGAGTCTCGGATGGCGCGAAGGGGCTTCGCTGCGGGAAGGAGCCAAAGGCAGTCCACCCAGGCGGCGTTTTAAGGAGGCGGGGAGCAGGCGGGGGGCGGGGCTCTGGCGGAGCCGGCCAGCGGGGAGATGCTCCGGACGGGAGCAGCCCGGCAGCGTGGTTCGCGCTCACCATGCAGGGCGGTCCGCTGCTCTTGTGGCCCCGGGGGCCTGCTCCCAGCGTGTATGGCCACAGCAGCTTGAACTCGCCCTATCTCCTTTGATCTGGGAAGTTAAGCAGGGTCGGGCCTGGTCAGTACTTGGATGGGGGACCGCCCGGGAATACCGGGTGCCCTAGGCTTCGGCCCGCCACTCCTTTTGCGGCCGCCCCGCCCCTCGTCCTCCGGGAGTCGCGCAGCCCGCCTAATAAACCCACGCCAGGGATGGTGCTGTGCGGGCTGGAGGGCAGGGGGACAGGGTTGGGTGAGCCACAGGGCACTACAATCTCGCTGTCCCGGCCCAACGCCAGGCCCTTCGGCCTGGGCTCCCCCTCACGCAACCCCCTTCTTAGTCCCCTTCCCTCCTGCAAGCCTTCTGCCAGCAGCCGTTCGCCCCGCCCCCAAGGCCCAAGCCCCGATCTGCCTGCAGGCGCAGGCCTGCCTCGGCCTTGGGCGGCTTTCTCCAGCCAAGGACGTGCTGGTCCTTGGGACGTCGGGACTGAGCCGAGGGGAAGATCATCGCTCTGGCTGCACCTGGGTCCCGACGCAGAGACTCGGGGTGTCGCCGGACACCGGACCAAGGGGAAGGCCACCCGCCCCACCCCACCGGATAGCTCCGTCTCTGATGGCCGGCACCGCGACCCCTCCCCGCCCCCCTTTCATCTCCCAGGAGCGCAGGGCGCCCTCCTTTCCCGCCCGCCTCGGTGGCCCCACACCCAGCACCAAAAGAGCCAGGACCGAATGGCATGAGTATGGAGCGCAGGTGCCCTCGGGCCCCAGGAGAGACCAGCACAGGGGAAAAGCAGGCAGGCGGGCATGCACACCACCCACATGAGGAGGGTGCCTGGGGCCGGTCCTCTCCTCCCGCATGCGGGACCCCGGGCGGGGCTCGGAGCCCGGCGGCGATCCCCGGACCCTGGAGGCCTGCCCCGGGGTCCCACGGTGACTGCCAGCGCCCGGGCACTGCCTCCGTAACGGAGCCCAGCCCCGGGCACCACCGCAGTCTGATGGGGAGGCTGCCACTTCAACTCAGACCTAGTGCGTCTGTCCCAGACCTAGTGCGCTGTGCGTCCGTCCCCCCTCCTCCCCAACTCCCAACCCCTGTCTGTCTGTCTTCTGCCACCTCCAGGGAAGTGGTAGAGGCCCCGTGGAGTCTCGGATGGCGCGAAGGGGCCTCGCTGCGGGCAAGGAGGAAAAGGCAGTCCACCCAGGCGGCGTTTTGAGGAGGCGGGGAGCAGGCGGGAGGCGGGGCCCTGGCGGAGCCGGCCAGCGGGGAGATGCTCCGGACGGGAGAAGCCCGGCAGCCTGGTTCGCGCTCACCACGCAGGCCGGTCCGCTGCTCATTTTTTTTTTATTTTATTTATTTATTTATTTTTTTATTAATTAATTTATTTATTAGTTTCAGGTGTACAAAACAAGGTAATACTTAGACGTTCATCATTTATATCCCTCATACTTTGAACCCCCCACCCCCATCCACTATCCCTCCGACCTCATACTGAACCATCACATTATATATATAAAATTATTGTTGGCATTCATTAATGTTTAGCTTCTGGTGTACAATGCCATGATCAGGTATCCACTGTATCCCTGAGGTGGTCTCCCAAATAGGACGCATGTCCATCGGATACCCCACAAAATCTTTACAACATTATAGAATACCTTCCCCAAATTAATTTTCAAAAAAAACCTGAGGCCATCTTGTGGTTACCAGCTGCTTCCAAATCCCTTCACCTTTCCCCTTATGCCCAACCCCCTCCCACACACCCATCTAACCACTCTCGGTTTTTTGTCTGCTTCCCCAAAACTGTCTCTGATTAGTTCATTCACATAGTCTTTTCTTTAGATTCCGTATATAAGTGAGATCATATGGTACTTGTCTTTCTCTTTCTGACTTATTTCACTTAACATAATGCTCTCTAGATCCATCCATGTTGCTGCAAATGATAAGATTTGTTTCTTCTTCATGGCTGCGTAATACTCCATTGTATAAATGTACCACAGCTTCTTAATCCAGTCATCTACCGATGGGCATTTTGGTTGTTTCCATATCTTGGCTATTGTGTAAAGTGCTGCAATAAACATAGGAGTGCATACAGATTTTTGAATTGGAGTTTTGGATTTCTCCGGGTAGATGCCTAGGAGTGGAATTACTGGATCATAGGGGAGTTCCATTTTCAGATTCCTGAGATACCTCCATACTGTTTTCCATAGTGGCTGCACTAATCTGCAGTCCCACCAACAGTGCACTAGCGTTCCCTTTTCTCCACTTCCGCGCCAGCATTTGTTGTTTGTTGATTTATTGATAATAGCCATTTTGACTGGAGTGAGGTGGTATCTCATTGTGGTTTTTATTTGCATTTCTCTGCTGGTTAGTGAGGTTGAGCATTTCTTCATATGTCTTCTTGCCTTCTGTATGTCCTTTTTAGAGAAATGTCTCCCCAAGTCCTCTGCCCATTTTTTAATTGGGTGGTTTGTTTTTTTGGAGTTGAGTTGAGTAAGTTTTTTATAGATTTGTGATATTAATCCCTTATCAGATATATCATTGGCAAATATCTTTTCCCATACAGTAGGATCCCTTTTTGTTTTATTGATGGTTTCCTTTGCTGTGAAAAAACTTTTCAGTTTGATGTCATCACACATGTTTATTTTTTCTCTTACTTCGCTCGCGCGAGGGGATATATCAGTAAAAATCTTACTCCGGGTAATGTCCATGAAGTTTCTTCCCATATTTTCTTCTAGATATTTTATGGTTGTGGCGCGGGGGCCTGCTCCCAGCGTCTGTGGCCACAGCACCTTGAACGCGCCCGATGTCCTCTGATCTGGGAAGCTAAGCAGGGTCGGGCCTGGTCAGTACTTGGATGGGGGACCGCCCGGGAATACCGGGTGCCCTCTGCTTCCGCCCGCCACTCCTTTTGCGGCCGCCCCGGCCCTCGTCCTTCGGGAGTGGCCCAGCCCGCCTAATAAACCCAGGCCAGGGGTGGCGCTGGGGGGGCTAGTGGGCAGGGGGAGAGGAATGGGTGGCGCCACACAGCACTACAATCTCGCTGCCCCGGCCCCACGCCAGGCCCTTCGGCCCGGGCTCCCCCCCCCCACGCACCACCTTCTTAGTCCCCTTCCCACCCGCAAGCCTTCTGCCAGCAGCCGTTCGCCCCGCCCCCAAGGCCCAAGCCCCGATCTGCCTGCAGGCGCAGGCCTGCCTCGGCCTTGGGCGGCTTTCTCCAGCCAAGGACGTGCTGGTGCTTGGCATCTCGGGACCGAGCCCAGGGCACGACCATCGCTCTGCCTGCCCCTGGGCCCCGAGACAGAGACTCCGGGTGTCGCCCGACACCGGACCAAGGGGAACGCCACCCGCCCCACCCCACCGGATAGCTCCGTCTCTGATGGCCGGCACCGCGACCCCTCCCCGCCCCCCTTTCATCTCCCCGGTGCACCAGGCGCCCTCCTTTCCCGCCCGCCTCGGTGGCTCCGCCCACAGCACCAAAAGAGCAGGGACAAAACGGCAGGAGTTGGGAGCACACGTGCCCTCCGGCTCCAGGAGAGACCAGCACAGGGGAAAAGCAGGCAGGCGGGCATGCACACAACCCACACGAGAAGGGTGCCTGGGGCCGCTCCTCTCCTCCCGCATGCGGGACCCCGTGCGGGGCTCGGAGCCCGGCGGCGATCCCCGGACCCTGGAGGCCTGCCCCGGGGTCCCACGGTGACTGCCAGCGCCCGGGCACTGCCTCCGTAACGGAGCCCAGCCCCGGGCACCACCGCAGTCTGGTGGGGAGGCTGCCACTTCAACTCAGACCTAGTGCGTCTGTCCCAGACCTAGTGCGCTGTGCGTCCGTCCCCCCTCCTCCCCAACTCCCAACCCCTGTCTGTCTGTCTTCTGCCACCTCCAGGGAAGTGGTAGAGGCCCCGTGGAGTCTCGGATGGCGCGAAGGGGCCTCGCTGCGGGCAAGGAGGAAAAGGCAGTCCACCCAGGCTGCGTTTTGAGGAGGCGGGGAGCAGGCGGGAGGCGGGGCCCTGGCGGAGCCGGCCAGCGGGGAGATGCTCCGGACGGGAGAAGCCCGGCAGCCTGGTTCGCACTCACCACGCAGGCTGGTCCGCTGCTCATTTTTTTTTTATTTTATTTATTTATTTATTTTTTTATTAGTTAATTTATTTATTACTTTCAGGTGTACAAAACAAGGTAATACTTAGACGTTCATCATTTATATCCCTCATACTGTGAACCCCCCACCCCCATCCACTATCCCTCCGACCTCATACTGAACCATCACATTATATATATAAAATTATTGTTGGCATTCATTAATGTTTAGCTTCTGGTGTACAATGCCATGATCAGGTATCCACTGTATCCCTGAGGTGGTCTCCCAAATAGGACGCATGTCCATCAGATACCCAACAAAATCTTTACAACATTATAGAATACCTTCCCCAAATTAATTTTCAAAAAAACCCTGAGGCCATCTTGTGGTTACCAGCTGCTTCCAAATCCCTTCACCTTTCCCCTTATGGCCAACCCCCTCCCACACACCCATCTAACCACTCTCGGTTTTTTGTCTGCGTCCCCAAAACTGTCTCTGATTAGTTCATTCACATAGTCTTTTCTTTAGATTCCATATATAAGTGAGATCATATGGTACTTGTCTTTCTCTTTCTGACTTATTTCACTTAACATAATGCTCTCTAGATCCATCCATGTTGCTGCAAATGATAAGATTTCTTTCTTCTTCATGGCTGCGTAATACTCCATTGTATAAATGTACCACAGCTTCTTAATCCAGTCATCTACCGATGGGCATTTTGGTTGTTTCCATATCTTGGCTATTGTGTAAAGTGCTGCAATAAACATAGGAGTGCATACAGATTTTTGAATTGGAGTTTTGGATTTCTCCGGGTAGATGCCTAGGAGTGGAATTACTGGATCATAGGGGAGTTCCATTTTCAGATTCCTGAGATACCTCCATACTGTTTTCCATAGTGGCTGCACTAATCTGCAGTCCCACCAACAGTGCACTAGCGTTCCCTTTTCTCCACTTCCGCGCCAGCATTTGTTGTTTGTTGATTTATTGATAATAGCCATTTTGACTGGAGTGAGGTGGTATCTCATTGTGGTTTTTATTTGCATTTCTCTGCTGGTTAGTGAGGTTGAGCATTTCTTCATATGTCTTCTTGCCTTCTGTATGTCCTTTTTAGAGAAATGTCTCCCCAAGTCCTCTGCCCATTTTTTAATTGGGTGGTTTGTTTTTTTGGAGTTGAGTTGAGTAAGTTTTTTATAGATTTGTGATATTAATCCCTTATCAGATATATCATTGGCAAATATCTTTTCCCATACAGTAGGATCCCTTTTTGTTTTATTGATGGTTTCCTTTGCTGTGAAAAAACTTTTCAGTTTGATGTCATCACACATGTTTATTTTTTCTCTTACTTCGCTCGCGCGAGGGGATATATCAGTAAAAATCTTACTCCGGGTAATGTCCATGAAGTTTCTTCCCATATTTTCTTCTAGATATTTTATGGTTGTGGCGCGGGGGCCTGCTCCCAGCGTCTGTGGCCACAGCACCTTGAACGCGCCCGATGTCCTCTGATCTGGGAAGCTAAGCAGGGTCGGGCCTGGTCAGTACTTGGATGGGGGACCGCCCTGGAATACCGGGTGCCCTCTGCTTCCGCCCGCCACTCCTTTTGCGGCCGCCCCGGCCCTCGTCCTTCGGGAGTGGCCCAGCCCGCCTAATAAACCCAGGCCAGGGGTGGCGCTAGGGGGGCTAGTGGGCAGGGGGAGAGGAATGGGTGGCGCCACACAGCACTACAATCTCGCTGCCCCGGCCCCACGCCAGGCCCTTCGGCCCGGGCTCCCCCCCCCCACGCACCACCTTCTTAGTCCCCTTCCCACCCGCAAGCCTTCTGCCAGCAGCCGTTCGCCCCGCCCCCAAGGCCCAAGCCCCGATCTGCCTGCAGGCGCAGGCCTGCCTCGGCCTTGGGCGGCTTTCTCCAGCCAAGGACGTGCTGGTGCTTGGCATCTCGGGACCGAGCCCAGGGCACGACCATCGCTCTGCCTGCCCCTGGGCCCCGAGACAGAGACTCCGGGTGTCGCCCGACACCGGACCAAGGGGAACGCCACCCGCCCCACCCCACCGGATAGCTCCGTCTCTGATGGCCGGCACCGCGACCCCTCCCCGCCCCCCTTTCATCTCCCCGGTGCACCAGGCGCCCTCCTTTCCCGCCCGCCTCGGTGGCTCCGCCCACAGCACCAAAAGAGCAGGGACAAAACGGCAGGAGTTGGGAGCACACGTGCCCTCCGGCTCCAGGAGAGACCAGCACAGGGAAAAGCAGGCAGGCGGGCATGCACACAACCCACACGAGAAGGGTGCCTGGGGCCGCTCCTCTCCTCCCGCATGCGGGACCCCGGGCGGGGCTCGGAGCCCGGCGGCGATCCCCGGACCCTGGAGGCCTGCCCCGGGGTCCCACGGTGACTGCCAGCGCCCGGGCACTGCCTCCGTAACGGAGCCCAGCCCCGGGCACCACCGCAGTCTGGTGGGGAGGCTGCCACTTCAACTCAGACCTAGTGCGTCTGTCCCAGACCTAGTGCGCTGTGCGTCCGTCCCCCCTCCTCCCCAACTCCCAACCCCTGTCTGTCTGTCTTCTGCCACCTCCAGGGAAGTGGTAGAGGCCCCGTGGAGTCTCGGATGGCGCGAAGGGGCCTCGCTGCGGGCAAGGAGGAAAAGGCAGTCCACCCAGGCTGCGTTTTGAGGAGGCGGGGAGCAGGCGGGAGGCGGGGTCCTGGCGGAGCCGGCCAGCGGGGAGATGCTCCGGACGGGAGAAGCCCGGCAGCCTGGTTCGCACTCACCACGCAGGCTGGTCCGCTGCTCATTTTTTTTTTATTTTATTTATTTATTTATTTTTTTATTAGTTAATTTATTTATTACTTTCAGGTGTACAAAACAAGGTAATACTTAGACGTTCATCATTTATATCCCTCATACTGTGAACCCCCCACCCCCATCCACTATCCCTCCGACCTCATACTGAACCATCACATTATATATATATAAAATTATTGTTGGCATTCATTAATGTTTAGCTTCTGGTGTACAATGCCATGATCAGGTATCCACTGTATCCCTGAGGTGGTCTCCCAAATAGGACGCATGTCCATCAGATACCCAACAAAATCTTTACAACATTATAGAATACCTTCCCCAAATTAATTTTCAAAAAAACCCTGAGGCCATCTTGTGGTTACCAGCTGCTTCCAAATCCCTTCACCTTTCCCCTTATGGCCAACCCCCTCCCACACACCCATCTAACCACTCTCGGTTTTTTGTCTGCGTCCCCAAAACTGTCTCTGATTAGTTCATTCACATAGTCTTTTCTTTAGATTCCATATATAAGTGAGATCATATGGTACTTGTCTTTCTCTTTCTGACTTATTTCACTTAACATAATGCTCTCTAGATCCATCCATGTTGCTGCAAATGATAAGATTTGTTTCTTCTTCATGGCTGCGTAATACTCCATTGTATAAATGTACCACAGCTTCTTAATCCAGTCATCTACCGATGGGCATTTTGGTTGTTTCCATATCTTGGCTATTGTGTAAAGTGCTGCAATAAACATAGGAGTGCATACAGATTTTTGAATTGGAGTTTTGGATTTCTCCGGGTAGATGCCTAGGAGTGGAATTACTGGATCATAGGGGAGTTCCATTTTCAGATTCCTGAGATACCTCCATACTGTTTTCCATAGTGGCTGCACTAATCTGCAGTCCCACCAACAGTGCACTAGCGTTCCCTTTTCTCCACTTCCGCGCCAGCATTTGTTGTTTGTTGATTTATTGATAATAGCCATTTTGACTGGAGTGAGGTGGTATCTCATTGTGGTTTTTATTTGCATTTCTCTGCTGGTTAGTGAGGTTGAGCATTTCTTCATATGTCTTCTTGCCTTCTGTATGTCCTTTTTAGAGAAATGTCTCCCCAAGTCCTCTGCCCATTTTTTAATTGGGTGGTTTGTTTTTTTGGAGTTGAGTTGAGTAAGTTTTTTATAGATTTGTGATATTAATCCCTTATCAGATATATCATTGGCAAATATCTTTTCCCATACAGTAGGATCCCTTTTTGTTTTATTGATGGTTTCCTTTGCTGTGAAAAAACTTTTTAGTTTGATGTCATCACACATGTTTATTTTTTCTCTTACTTCGCTCGCGCGAGGGGATATATCAGTAAAAATCTTACTCCGGGTAATGTCCATGAAGTTTCTTCCCATATTTTCTTCTAGATATTTTATGGTTGTGGCGCGGGGGCCTGCTCCCAGCGTCTGTGGCCACAGCACCTTGAACGCGCCCGATGTCCTCTGATCTGGGAAGCTAAGCAGGGTCGGGCCTGGTCAGTACTTGGATGGGGGACCGCCCGGGAATACCGGGTGCCCTCTGCTTCCGCCCGCCACTCCTTTTGCGGCCGCCCCGGCCCTCGTCTTTCGGGAGTGGCCCAGTCCGCCTAATAAACCCAGGCCAGGGGTGGCGCTGGAGGGGCTGGAGGGCAGGGGGAGAGGAATGGGTGGCGCCACACAGCACTACAATCTCGCTGCCCCGGCCCCACGCCAGGCCCTTCGGCCCGGGCTCCCCCCTCCCCCCCACCACCTTCTTAGTCCCCTTCCCTCCCGCAAGCCGTCTGCCAGCAGCCGTTCGCCCCGCCCCCAACGCCCAAGCCCCGATCTGCCTGCAGGCGCAGGCCTGCCTCGGCCTTGGGCGGCTTTCTCCAGCCAAGGACGTGCTGGTGCTTGACACCTCGGGACCCAGCCCAGGGCACGACCATCGCTCTGCCTGTCCCTGGGCACCGACAGAGAGACTCGGGGTGTCGCGCGACACCGGACCAAGGGGAACGCCACCCGACCCACCCCACCGAATAGCTGCCTCTCCGCTGGCCGGCACCGCGAGCCCTCCCCGCCCCCCTTTCATCTCTTAGGATAGCCTGGTGCCCTTCATTCTCGCAGAGCTCGGTGGCCCCGCCCCCAGCCCCAAATGAGCCAGGACAAAATGGCAGGAGTAGAAAGCTCACCTGCCCTCGGGCTCCAGGAGAGACCAGCACAGGGGAAAAGCAGGCAGGCGGGCATGCACACAACCCACACGAGGAGGGTGCCTGGGGCCGCTCCTCTCCTCCCGCATGCGGGACCCCAGGCGGGGCTCGGAGCCCGGCGGCAATTCGCGGACCCTGGAGGCCTGCCCCTAGGTCCCATGGTGACTGCCAGCGCCCCGGCACTGCCTTTATAACGGAGGCCAGCACCGGGCACCACCGCAGTCTGGTGTGGAGGCTGCCACTTCAACTCAGACCTGGTGCGTCTGTCCCAGTCGGTGTCCCATGCTGTGCGTCCGTCCCCCCTTTTCCCCAACTCCCAACCCCTGACTGTCTGTCTTCTGCCACCTCCAGGGAAGTGGTAGAGGCCCCCTGGAGTCTCGGATGGCGCGAAGGGGCTTCGCTGCGGGAAGGAGCCAAAGGCAGTCCACCCAGGCGGCGTTTTAAGGAGGCGGGGAGCAGGCGGGGGGCGGGGCTCTGGCGGAGCCGGCCAGCGGGGAGATGCTCCGGACGGGAGCAGCCCGGCAGCGTGGTTCGCGCTCACCATGCAGGGCGGTCCGCTGCTCTTGTGGCCCCGGGGGCCTGCTCCCAGCGTGTATGGCCACAGCAGCTTGAACTCGCCCTATCTCCTTTGATCTGGGAAGTTAAGCAGGGTCGGGCCTGGTCAGTACTTGGATGGGGGACCGCCCGGGAATACCGGGTGCCCTAGGCTTCGGCCCGCCACTCCTTTTGCGGCCGCCCCGCCCCTCGTCCTCCGGGAGTCGCGCAGCCCGCCTAATAAACCCACGCCAGGGATGGTGCTGTGCGGGCTGGAGGGCAGGGGGACAGGGTTGGGTGAGCCACAGGGCACTACAATCTCGCTGTCCCGGCCCAACGCCAGGCCCTTCGGCCTGGGCTCCCC
This sequence comes from Rhinolophus hipposideros, assembly GCF_964194185.1. Classification (NCBI taxonomy): domain Eukaryota; kingdom Metazoa; phylum Chordata; class Mammalia; order Chiroptera; family Rhinolophidae; genus Rhinolophus; species Rhinolophus hipposideros. The sequence continues at coordinate 101,329 of NW_027669430.1, read as the reverse complement.
CTCACGCAACCCCCTTCTTAGTCCCCTTCCCTCCTGCAAGCCTTCTGCCAGCAGCCGTTCGCCCCGCCCCCAAGGCCCAAGCCCCGATCTGCCTGCAGGCGCAGGCCTGCCTCGGCCTTGGGCGGCTTTCTCCAGCCAAGGACGTGCTGGTCCTTGGGACGTCGGGACTGAGCCGAGGGGAAGATCATCGCTCTGGCTGCACCTGGGTCCCGACGCAGAGACTCGGGGTGTCGCCGGACACCGGACCAAGGGGAAGGCCACCCGCCCCACCCCACCGGATAGCTCCGTCTCTGATGGCCGGCACCGCGACCCCTCCCCGCCCCCCTTTCATCTCCCAGGAGCGCAGGGCGCCCTCCTTTCCCGCCCGCCTCGGTGGCCCCACACCCAGCACCAAAAGAGCCAGGACCGAATGGCATGAGTATGGAGCGCAGGTGCCCTCGGGCCCCAGGAGAGACCAGCACAGGGGAAAAGCAGGCAGGCGGGCATGCACACCACCCACATGAGGAGGGTGCCTGGGGCCGGTCCTCTCCTCCCGCATGCGGGACCCCGGGCGGGGCTCGGAGCCCGGCGGCGATCCCCGGACCCTGGAGGCCTGCCCCGGGGTCCCACGGTGACTGCCAGCGCCCGGGCACTGCCTCCGTAACGGAGCCCAGCCCCGGGCACCACCGCAGTCTGATGGGGAGGCTGCCACTTCAACTCAGACCTAGTGCGTCTGTCCCAGACCTAGTGCGCTGTGCGTCCGTCCCCCCTCCTCCCCAACTCCCAACCCCTGTCTGTCTGTCTTCTGCCACCTCCAGGGAAGTGGTAGAGGCCCCGTGGAGTCTCGGATGGCGCGAAGGGGCCTCGCTGCGGGCAAGGAGGAAAAGGCAGTCCACCCAGGCGGCGTTTTGAGGAGGCGGGGAGCAGGCGGGAGGCGGGGCCCTGGCGGAGCCGGCCAGCGGGGAGATGCTCCGGACGGGAGAAGCCCGGCAGCCTGGTTCGCGCTCACCACGCAGGCCGGTCCGCTGCTCATTTTTTTTTTATTTTATTTATTTATTTATTTTTTTATTAATTAATTTATTTATTAGTTTCAGGTGTACAAAACAAGGTAATACTTAGACGTTCATCATTTATATCCCTCATACTTTGAACCCCCCACCCCCATCCACTATCCCTCCGACCTCATACTGAACCATCACATTATATATATAAAATTATTGTTGGCATTCATTAATGTTTAGCTTCTGGTGTACAATGCCATGATCAGGTATCCACTGTATCCCTGAGGTGGTCTCCCAAATAGGACGCATGTCCATCGGATACCCCACAAAATCTTTACAACATTATAGAATACCTTCCCCAAATTAATTTTCAAAAAAAACCTGAGGCCATCTTGTGGTTACCAGCTGCTTCCAAATCCCTTCACCTTTCCCCTTATGCCCAACCCCCTCCCACACACCCATCTAACCACTCTCGGTTTTTTGTCTGCTTCCCCAAAACTGTCTCTGATTAGTTCATTCACATAGTCTTTTCTTTAGATTCCGTATATAAGTGAGATCATATGGTACTTGTCTTTCTCTTTCTGACTTATTTCACTTAACATAATGCTCTCTAGATCCATCCATGTTGCTGCAAATGATAAGATTTGTTTCTTCTTCATGGCTGCGTAATACTCCATTGTATAAATGTACCACAGCTTCTTAATCCAGTCATCTACCGATGGGCATTTTGGTTGTTTCCATATCTTGGCTATTGTGTAAAGTGCTGCAATAAACATAGGAGTGCATACAGATTTTTGAATTGGAGTTTTGGATTTCTCCGGGTAGATGCCTAGGAGTGGAATTACTGGATCATAGGGGAGTTCCATTTTCAGATTCCTGAGATACCTCCATACTGTTTTCCATAGTGGCTGCACTAATCTGCAGTCCCACCAACAGTGCACTAGCGTTCCCTTTTCTCCACTTCCGCGCCAGCATTTGTTGTTTGTTGATTTATTGATAATAGCCATTTTGACTGGAGTGAGGTGGTATCTCATTGTGGTTTTTATTTGCATTTCTCTGCTGGTTAGTGAGGTTGAGCATTTCTTCATATGTCTTCTTGCCTTCTGTATGTCCTTTTTAGAGAAATGTCTCCCCAAGTCCTCTGCCCATTTTTTAATTGGGTGGTTTGTTTTTTTGGAGTTGAGTTGAGTAAGTTTTTTATAGATTTGTGATATTAATCCCTTATCAGATATATCATTGGCAAATATCTTTTCCCATACAGTAGGATCCCTTTTTGTTTTATTGATGGTTTCCTTTGCTGTGAAAAAACTTTTCAGTTTGATGTCATCACACATGTTTATTTTTTCTCTTACTTCGCTCGCGCGAGGGGATATATCAGTAAAAATCTTACTCCGGGTAATGTCCATGAAGTTTCTTCCCATATTTTCTTCTAGATATTTTATGGTTGTGGCGCGGGGGCCTGCTCCCAGCGTCTGTGGCCACAGCACCTTGAACGCGCCCGATGTCCTCTGATCTGGGAAGCTAAGCAGGGTCGGGCCTGGTCAGTACTTGGATGGGGGACCGCCCGGGAATACCGGGTGCCCTCTGCTTCCGCCCGCCACTCCTTTTGCGGCCGCCCCGGCCCTCGTCCTTCGGGAGTGGCCCAGCCCGCCTAATAAACCCAGGCCAGGGGTGGCGCTGGGGGGGCTAGTGGGCAGGGGGAGAGGAATGGGTGGCGCCACACAGCACTACAATCTCGCTGCCCCGGCCCCACGCCAGGCCCTTCGGCCCGGGCTCCCCCCCCCCACGCACCACCTTCTTAGTCCCCTTCCCACCCGCAAGCCTTCTGCCAGCAGCCGTTCGCCCCGCCCCCAAGGCCCAAGCCCCGATCTGCCTGCAGGCGCAGGCCTGCCTCGGCCTTGGGCGGCTTTCTCCAGCCAAGGACGTGCTGGTGCTTGGCATCTCGGGACCGAGCCCAGGGCACGACCATCGCTCTGCCTGCCCCTGGGCCCCGAGACAGAGACTCCGGGTGTCGCCCGACACCGGACCAAGGGGAACGCCACCCGCCCCACCCCACCGGATAGCTCCGTCTCTGATGGCCGGCACCGCGACCCCTCCCCGCCCCCCTTTCATCTCCCCGGTGCACCAGGCGCCCTCCTTTCCCGCCCGCCTCGGTGGCTCCGCCCACAGCACCAAAAGAGCAGGGACAAAACGGCAGGAGTTGGGAGCACACGTGCCCTCCGGCTCCAGGAGAGACCAGCACAGCGGAAAAGCAGGCAGGCGGGCATGCACACAACCCACACGAGAAGGGTGCCTGGGGCCGCTCCTCTCCTCCCGCATGCGGGACCCCGTGCGGGGCTCGGAGCCCGGCGGCGATCCCCGGACCCTGGAGGCCTGCCCCGGGGTCCCACGGTGACTGCCAGCGCCCGGGCACTGCCTCCGTAACGGAGCCCAGCCCCGGGCACCACCGCAGTCTGGTGGGGAGGCTGCCACTTCAACTCAGACCTAGTGCGTCTGTCCCAGACCTAGTGCGCTGTGCGTCCGTCCCCCCTCCTCCCCAACTCCCAACCCCTGTCTGTCTGTCTTCTGCCACCTCCAGGGAAGTGGTAGAGGCCCCGTGGAGTCTCGGATGGCGCGAAGGGGCCTCGCTGCGGGCAAGGAGGAAAAGGCAGTCCACCCAGGCTGCGTTTTGAGGAGGCGGGGAGCAGGCGGGAGGCGGGGCCCTGGCGGAGCCGGCCAGCGGGGAGATGCTCCGGACGGGAGAAGCCCGGCAGCCTGGTTCGCACTCACCACGCAGGCTGGTCCGCTGCTCATTTTTTTTTTATTTTATTTATTTATTTATTTTTTTATTAGTTAATTTATTTATTACTTTCAGGTGTACAAAACAAGGTAATACTTAGACGTTCATCATTTATATCCCTCATACTGTGAACCCCCCACCCCCATCCACTATCCCTCCGACCTCATACTGAACCATCACATTATATATATAAAATTATTGTTGGCATTCATTAATGTTTAGCTTCTGGTGTACAATGCCATGATCAGGTATCCACTGTATCCCTGAGGTGGTCTCCCAAATAGGACGCATGTCCATCAGATACCCAACAAAATCTTTACAACATTATAGAATACCTTCCCCAAATTAATTTTCAAAAAAACCCTGAGGCCATCTTGTGGTTACCAGCTGCTTCCAAATCCCTTCACCTTTCCCCTTATGGCCAACCCCCTCCCACACACCCATCTAACCACTCTCGGTTTTTTGTCTGCGTCCCCAAAACTGTCTCTGATTAGTTCATTCACATAGTCTTTTCTTTAGATTCCATATATAAGTGAGATCATATGGTACTTGTCTTTCTCTTTCTGACTTATTTCACTTAACATAATGCTCTCTAGATCCATCCATGTTGCTGCAAATGATAAGATTTGTTTCTTCTTCATGGCTGCGTAATACTCCATTGTATAAATGTACCACAGCTTCTTAATCCAGTCATCTACCGATGGGCATTTTGGTTGTTTCCATATCTTGGCTATTGTGTAAAGTGCTGCAATAAACATAGGAGTGCATACAGATTTTTGAATTGGAGTTTTGGATTTCTCCGGGTAGATGCCTAGGAGTGGAATTACTGGATCATAGGGGAGTTCCATTTTCAGATTCCTGAGATACCTCCATACTGTTTTCCATAGTGGCTGCACTAATCTGCAGTCCCACCAACAGTGCACTAGCGTTCCCTTTTCTCCACTTCCGCGCCAGCATTTGTTGTTTGTTGATTTATTGATAATAGCCATTTTGACTGGAGTGAGGTGGTATCTCATTGTGGTTTTTATTTGCATTTCTCTGCTGGTTAGTGAGGTTGAGCATTTCTTCATATGTCTTCTTGCCTTCTGTATGTCCTTTTTAGAGAAATGTCTCCCCAAGTCCTCTGCCCATTTTTTAATTGGGTGGTTTGTTTTTTTGGAGTTGAGTTGAGTAAGTTTTTTATAGATTTGTGATATTAATCCCTTATCAGATATATCATTGGCAAATATCTTTTCCCATACAGTAGGATCCCTTTTTGTTTTATTGATGGTTTCCTTTGCTGTGAAAAAACTTTTCAGTTTGATGTCATCACACATGTTTATTTTTTCTCTTACTTCGCTCGCGCGAGGGGATATATCAGTAAAAATCTTACTCCGGGTAATGTCCATGAAGTTTCTTCCCATATTTTCTTCTAGATATTTTATGGTTGTGGCGCGGGGGCCTGCTCCCAGCGTCTGTGGCCACAGCACCTTGAACGCGCCCGATGTCCTCTGATCTGGGAAGCTAAGCAGGGTCGGGCCTGGTCAGTACTTGGATGGGGGACCGCCCGGGAATACCGGGTGCCCTCTGCTTCCGCCCGCCACTCCTTTTGCGGCCGCCCCGGCCCTCGTCCTTCGGGAGTGGCCCAGCCCGCCTAATAAACCCAGGCCAGGGGTGGCGCTGGGGGGGCTAGTGGGCAGGGGGAGAGGAATGGGTGGCGCCACACAGCACTACAATCTCGCTGCCCCGGCCCCACGCCAGGCCCTTCGGCCCGGGCTCCCCCCCCCCACGCACCACCTTCTTAGTCCCCTTCCCACCCGCAAGCCTTCTGCCAGCAGCCGTTCGCCCCGCCCCCAAGGCCCAAGCCCCGATCTGCCTGCAGGCGCAGGCCTGCCTCGGCCTTGGGCGGCTTTCTCCAGCCAAGGACGTGCTGGTGCTTGGCATCTCGGGACCGAGCCCAGGGCACGACCATCGCTCTGCCTGCCCCTGGGCCCCGAGACAGAGACTCCGGGTGTCGCCCGACACCGGACCAAGGGGAACGCCACCCGCCCCACCCCACCGGATAGCTCCGTCTCTGATGGCCGGCACCGCGACCCCTCCCCGCCCCCCTTTCATCTCCCCGGTGCACCAGGCGCCCTCCTTTCCCGCCCGCCTCGGTGGCTCCGCCCACAGCACCAAAAGAGCAGGGACAAAACGGCAGGAGTTGGGAGCACACGTGCCCTCCGGCTCCAGGAGAGACCAGCACAGGGGAAAAGCAGGCAGGCGGGCATGCACACAACCCACACGAGAAGGGTGCCTGGGGCCGCTCCTCTCCTCCCGCATGCGGGACCCCGTGCGGGGCTCGGAGCCCGGCGGCGATCCCCGGACCCTGGAGGCCTGCCCCGGGGTCCCACGGTGACTGCCAGCGCCCGGGCACTGCCTCCGTAACGGAGCCCAGCCCCGGGCACCACCGCAGTCTGGTGGGGAGGCTGCCACTTCAACTCAGACCTAGTGCGTCTGTCCCAGACCTAGTGCGCTGTGCGTCCGTCCCCCCTCCTCCCCAACTCCCAACCCCTGTCTGTCTGTCTTCTGCCACCTCCAGGGAAGTGGTAGAGGCCCCGTGGAGTCTCGGATGGCGCGAAGGGGCCTCGCTGCGGGCAAGGAGGAAAAGGCAGTCCACCCAGGCTGCGTTTTGAGGAGGCGGGGAGCAGGCGGGAGGCGGGGCCCTGGCGGAGCCGGCCAGCGGGGAGATGCTCCGGACGGGAGAAGCCCGGCAGCCTGGTTCGCACTCACCACGCAGGCTGGTCCGCTGCTCATTTTTTTTTTATTTTATTTATTTATTTATTTTTTTATTAGTTAATTTATTTATTACTTTCAGGTGTACAAAACAAGGTAATACTTAGACGTTCATCATTTATATCCCTCATACTGTGAACCCCCCACCCCCATCCACTATCCCTCCGACCTCATACTGAACCATCACATTATATATATAAAATTATTGTTGGCATTCATTAATGTTTAGCTTCTGGTGTACAATGCCATGATCAGGTATCCACTGTATCCCTGAGGTGGTCTCCCAAATAGGACGCATGTCCATCAGATACCCAACAAAATCTTTACAACATTATAGAATACCTTCCCCAAATTAATTTTCAAAAAAACCCTGAGGCCATCTTGTGGTTACCAGCTGCTTCCAAATCCCTTCACCTTTCCCCTTATGGCCAACCCCCTCCCACACACCCATCTAACCACTCTCGGTTTTTTGTCTGCGTCCCCAAAACTGTCTCTGATTAGTTCATTCACATAGTCTTTTCTTTAGATTCCATATATAAGTGAGATCATATGGTACTTGTCTTTCTCTTTCTGACTTATTTCACTTAACATAATGCTCTCTAGATCCATCCATGTTGCTGCAAATGATAAGATTTCTTTCTTCTTCATGGCTGCGTAATACTCCATTGTATAAATGTACCACAGCTTCTTAATCCAGTCATCTACCGATGGGCATTTTGGTTGTTTCCATATCTTGGCTATTGTGTAAAGTGCTGCAATAAACATAGGAGTGCATACAGATTTTTGAATTGGAGTTTTGGATTTCTCCGGGTAGATGCCTAGGAGTGGAATTACTGGATCATAGGGGAGTTCCATTTTCAGATTCCTGAGATACCTCCATACTGTTTTCCATAGTGGCTGCACTAATCTGCAGTCCCACCAACAGTGCACTAGCGTTCCCTTTTCTCCACTTCCGCGCCAGCATTTGTTGTTTGTTGATTTATTGATAATAGCCATTTTGACTGGAGTGAGGTGGTATCTCATTGTGGTTTTTATTTGCATTTCTCTGCTGGTTAGTGAGGTTGAGCATTTCTTCATATGTCTTCTTGCCTTCTGTATGTCCTTTTTAGAGAAATGTCTCCCCAAGTCCTCTGCCCATTTTTTAATTGGGTGGTTTGTTTTTTTGGAGTTGAGTTGAGTAAGTTTTTTATAGATTTGTGATATTAATCCCTTATCAGATATATCATTGGCAAATATCTTTTCCCATACAGTAGGATCCCTTTTTGTTTTATTGATGGTTTCCTTTGCTGTGAAAAAACTTTTTAGTTTGATGTCATCACACATGTTTATTTTTTCTCTTACTTCGCTCGCGCGAGGGGATATATCAGTAAAAATCTTACTCCGGGTAATGTCCATGAAGTTTCTTCCCATATTTTCTTCTAGATATTTTATGGTTGTGGCGCGGGGGCCTGCTCCCAGCGTCTGTGGCCACAGCACCTTGAACGCGCCCGATGTCCTCTGATCTGGGAAGCTAAGCAGGGTCGGGCCTGGTCAGTACTTGGATGGGGGACCGCCCTGGAATACCGGGTGCCCTCTGCTTCCGCCCGCCACTCCTTTTGCGGCCGCCCCGGCCCTCGTCTTTCGGGAGTGGCCCAGTCCGCCTAATAAACCCAGGCCAGGGGTGGCGCTGGAGGGGCTGGAGGGCAGGGGGAGAGGAATGGGTGGCGCCACACAGCACTACAATCTCGCTGCCCCGGCCCCACGCCAGGCCCTTCGGCCCGGGCTCCCCCCTCCCCCCCACCACCTTCTTAGTCCCCTTCCCTCCCGCAAGCCGTCTGCCAGCAGCCGTTCGCCCCGCCCCCAAGGCCCAAGCCCCGATCTGCCTGCAGGCGCAGGCCTGCCTCGGCCTTGGGCGGCTTTCTCCAGCCAGGGACGTGCTGGTGCTTGACACCTCGGGACCCAGCCCAGGGCACGACCATCGCTCTGCCTGCCCCTGGGCCCCTAGACAGAGACTCCGGGTGTCGCCCGACACCGGACCAAGGGGAACGCCACCAGCCCCACCCCACCGGATAGCTCCGTCTCTGATGGCCGGCACCGCGACCCCTCCCCGCCCCCCTTTCATCTCTTAGGATAGCCTGGTGCCCTTCATTCTCGCAGAGCTCGGTGGCCCCGCCCCCAGCCCCAAATGAGCCAGGACAAAATGGCAGGAGTAGAAAGCTCACCTGCCCTCGGGCTCCAGGAGAGACCAGCACAGGGGAAAAGCAGGCAGGCGGGCATGCACACAACCCACACGAGGAGGGTGCCTGGGGCCGCTCCTCTCCTCCCGCATGCGGGACCCCAGGCGGGGCTCGGAGCCCGGCGGCAATTCGCGGACCCTGGAGGCCTGCCCCTAGGTCCCATGGTGACTGCCAGCGCCCCGGCACTGCCTTTATAACGGAGGCCAGCACCGGGCACCACCGCAGTCTGGTGTGGAGGCTGCCACTTCAACTCAGACCTGGTGCGTCTGTCCCAGTCGGTGTCCCATGCTGTGCGTCCGTCCCCCCTTTTCCCCAACTCCCAACCCCTGACTGTCTGTCTTCTGCCACCTCCAGGGAAGTGGTAGAGGCCCCCTGGAGTCTCGGATGGCGCGAAGGGGCTTCGCTGCGGGAAGGAGCCAAAGGCAGTCCACCCAGGCGGCGTTTTAAGGAGGCGGGGAGCAGGCGGGGGGCGGGGCTCTGGCGGAGCCGGCCAGCGGGGAGATGCTCCGGACGGGAGCAGCCCGGCAGCGTGGTTCGCGCTCACCATGCAGGGCGGTCCGCTGCTCTTGTGGCCCCGGGGGCCTGCTCCCAGCGTGTATGGCCACAGCAGCTTGAACTCGCCCTATCTCCTTTGATCTGGGAAGTTAAGCAGGGTCGGGCCTGGTCAGTACTTGGATGGGGGACCGCCCGGGAATACCGGGTGCCCTAGGCTTCGGCCCGCCACTCCTTTTGCGGCCGCCCCGCCCCTCGTCCTCCGGGAGTCGCGCAGCCCGCCTAATAAACCCACGCCAGGGATGGTGCTGTGCGGGCTGGAGGGCAGGGGGACAGGGTTGGGTGAGCCACAGGGCACTACAATCTCGCTGTCCCGGCCCAACGCCAGGCCCTTCGGCCTGGGCTCCCCCTCACGCAACCACCTTCTTAGTCCCCTTCCCTCCCGCAAGCCGTCTGCCAGCAGCCGTTCGCCCCGCCCCCAAGGCCCAAGCCCCGATCTGCCTGCAGGCGCAGGCCTGCCTCGGCCTTGGGCGGCTTTCTCCAGCCAAGGACGTGCTGGTCCTTGGGACGTCGGGACTGAGCCCAGGGGAAGATCATCGCTCTGGCTGCACCTGGGTCCCGACGCAGAGACTCGGGGTGTCGCCGGACACCGGACCAAGGGGAAGGCCACCCGCCCCACCCCACCGGATAGCTCCGTCTCTGATGGCCGGCACCGCGACCCCTCCCCGCCCCCCTTTCATCTCCCAGGAGCGCAGGGCGCCCTCCTTTCCCGCCCGCCTCGGTGGCCCCACACCCAGCACCAAAAGAGCCAGGACCGAATGGCATGAGTATGGAGCGCAGGTGCCCTCGGGCCCCAGGAGAGACCAGCACAGGGGAAAAGCAGGCAGGCGGGCATGCACACCACCCACATGAGGAGGGTGCCTGGGGCCGGTCCTCTCCTCCCGCATGCGGGACCCCGGGCGGGGCTCGGAGCCCGGCGGCGATCCCCGGACCCTGGAGGCCTGCCCCGGGGTCCCACGGTGACTGCCAGCGCCCGGGCACTGCCTCCGTAACGGAGCCCAGCCCCGGGCACCACCGCAGTCTGGTGGGGAGGCTGCCACTTCAACTCAGACCTAGTGCGTCTGTCCCAGACCTAGTGCGCTGTGCGTCCGTCCCCCCTCCTCCCCAACTCCCAACCCCTGTCTGTCTGTCTTCTGCCACCTCCAGGGAAGTGGTAGAGGCCCCGTGGAGTCTCGGATGGCGCGAAGGGGCCTCGCTGCGGGCAAGGAGGAAAAGGCAGTCCACCCAGGCTGCGTTTTGAGGAGGCGGGGAGCAGGCGGGAGGCGGGGCCCTGGCGGAGCCGGCCAGCGGGGAGATGCTCCGGACGGGAGAAGCCCGGCAGCCTGGTTCGCGCTCACCATGCAGGGCGGTCCGCTGCTCTTGTGGCCCCGGGAGCCTGCTCCCAGCGTGTATGGCCACAGCAGCTTGAACTCGCCCTATCTCCTTTGATCTGGGAAGTTAAGCAGTGTTGGGCCTGGTCAGTACTTGGATGGGGGACCGCCCGGGAATACCGGGTGCCCTAGGCTTCGGCCCGCCACTCCTTTTGCGGCCGCCCCGCCCCTCGTCCTCCGGGAGTGGCGCAGCCCGCCTAATAAACCCACGCCAGGGATGGTGCTGTGCGGGCTGGAGGGCAGGGGGAGAGGGTTGGGTGAGCCACAGGGCACTACAATCTCGCTGTCCCGGCCCAACGCCAGGCCCTTCGGCCTGGGCTCCCCCTCACGCAACCCCCTTCTTAGTCCCCTTCCCTCCTGCAAGCCGTCTGCCAGCAGCCGTTCGCCCCGCCCCCAACGCCCAAACCCAGGTCTGCCTGCAGGCGCAAACCTGCCTAGGCCTTGGGCGGCTTTCTCCAGCCAAGGACGTGCTGGTCCTTGGGACGTCGGGACTGAGCCCAGGGGAAGATCATCGCTCTGGCTGCACCTGGGTCCCGACACAGAGACTCGGGGTGTCGCCGGACACCGGACCAAGGGGAAGGCCACCCGCCCCACCCCACCGGATAGCTCCGTCTGTGATGGCCGGCACCGCGACCCCTCCCCGCCCCCCTTTCATCTCCCAGGAGCGCAGGGCGCCCTCCTTTCCCGCCCGCCTCGGTGGCCCCACACCCAGCACCAAAAGAGCCAGGACCGAATGGCAGGAGTATGGAGCGCAGGTGCCCTCGGGCCCCAGGAGAGACCAGCACAGGGGAAAAGCAGGCAGGCGGGCATGCACACCACCCACACGAGGAGGGTGCCTGGGGCCGGTCCTCTCCTCCCGCATGCGGGACCCCAGGCGGGGCTCGGAGCCCGGCGGCGATCCGCGGACCCTGTAGGCCTGCCCCAGGGTCCCAGGGTGACTGCCAGCGCCGGGGCACTGCCTTTATAACGGAGGCCAGCACCGGGCACCACCGCAGTCTGGTGGGGAGGCAGCCACTTCTACTCAGACCTAGTGCGTCTGTACCAGTCGGTGTCCCATGCTGTGTGTCCGTCCTTCCTCCTCCCCAACTCCCAACCCTTGTTTGTCTGTCTTATTCCACCTCCAGGGAAGTGGTAGCGGCCCCATGTGCACTGAGTTGTGTGTGGGACACTGGCAGCAGTGCCTGGACCTTATTTACTATAATGAGAGGACGAGGCAGTGTTACTGCATATGGGGCCTGGGTCTGCAAACATCGCATCGCCCACTCCTCCCACTGCATGCCTCTATTGTAACGGTGAGATTCGGGGAATGAATAACACACTTAGACTTAGCTAGTTTGCAGTGTGACTCACCGCAGAGCTCGCTATCTAGCCACCTGTAATTAAACCCAGTTATTGATCCACCTGATATTCAGTTATTTTCTCTTTGTTTCTCCCCTCAATGATTAACTGTTTGTTCCGTTTCTCAAGTAAACCCATACCTCGTGAACTAACATCCTAACCTGGGACAGAGCAATTTCGTAATCCCCAGGCACCTGGACACTGGAATCCAATTTACAACTTCTTGCACTTTTTTACTGGTGATGCATTCGAGTCCCAGGCCGCTATGGCTAACTCCTAGTTTGGAGTCCGGACATATCTTTGTCTTCAAACAGACCAGACCCCAGGAAGGATGTCAGACCTCAAACCAGCCTGACCGACTCCTCCTTTCCTACGTAAGAAAAAGCTAACCCAAAGTTAGGTGCAGCTGTCCACCCTCAGACACTGGACTCTGTGCCGGCGACTCCCCCTCACCCCCAACCCCCCGTGTTTCTCTCTTTCTTACCAGAGGCAGCCGTAATTGTTGGACACTGCCATGGGCATTCTCTCTCTGCCCTAACTATCATAAAAGCTTCCTTTGTAGAGTCTGTGAATGCTTTCACCTTTTGTAAATTCCACGCCACAACACCTATCTGTCCACAGGGCTAACTTTAGAAATATGTGTATTTTTACAACGTGTACATTCTCGGTTATCCTGTCTTATTTAGGTTGTACGTGTCATTACATCTGATATTCATGTAACTACAGTGCGATGAAAAAGATTTCCGTAACAATATCCCCTGAAAAAATTACCTTGCTGAGTGGAATGACTTATATCTCACATTAGTGGGCGTTCATTCAGTTTATAAGACCTTTCAAACAAGTACACGTTTACTAAAGTAAGGTGCATAAAGGCCCAACTAGCATAAAAATAAGGATAAAGTTGAAATCAATACACTAACCATGGACATGATCATTTATTACTATCAAGTATTATGAACTGTACGTAATTGCAGCTGTTGTACTTTTAGACGACTGGCATATGTGAATTCCCCATGCACGTAGGTTAAAATTCAATTTTATCTCATTAACCCGATTCTTAATTTGATGATTAGCTCAGCTAGAAGAAGTTGTTCTTCTGGACAGAGAGAACAGTGCCTCAGGGACAGACAGGACTATAGTTGATCACCAATTGTGAGCAAGTCTGCCTTCCTGCCTCACTGCCATCATCCAGAGTAAATCGCATGGTGGCCTACAGACTCCCTGGTAATGCCTGAAGATGAGAACACTAACGTAAATCCTCAGATGTGCTTCTCCTGAAACCAAGTCAACTGTAGTTCATATATTTTATAGCTTAACTTTTAGATGGGGGAAAAGTTAACATACTTTACAGGACCGTGCGTGATTGTCCCATTTTGGGGGTATCTGTTTGGCTTTCGAGGGTGTTGCCACAATTTTTTGCAAACTGTTCGAAAAAGGGACCCAGCAGATTACTTTGGCCTTGTAATGATAATTCCTTGAAGGTGGTGACTGTAGATAGGAAAAGTTTTGGTATGAAACAAAATGCTATCCCAAGTCACACCCTTTCATCAAGTGACTTGACTCAGAATACAGGTAGGGAAGTATTTAAAGATGAAACACAGTAAATGAACTCTGAACACTCAGAATCTTGGTTTAGGTCCTAAAGTATCTGATAATACATAGATAACAAAATATTGCCATTAAGTCCTTTTGCCATTTATTTCATTTGTATAGTAACCATACTGAAAAGAAATCTCCAACTATCGGATTGTAATTTATACAAATTACACTCACAAAACTAATATTTGTAGCGTTTAAATTCCGGTCATAGAGCACTTTTAAAAATGTCTTTCTGAGGGTGGCCTGTTAGCTCACTTGGTTAGAGCATGGTGCTGCTAACACCGAGGTTGCTGGTTAAATCCCCACATGGGCCACTGTGAGCTGCGCCCTCCTTACCAAAAAAAAAAAAAAGGAACAGAAAAAATAGAAAAAAAGCGTATTTCTGTGTTTCATAAATTAAAGCTGTAAATGACAATGATAAATTTAATGTGTATGTTAAAAAATAATCTACTGATTTAGACCGACGGGTTTATTTCTGGGTCCTCAATACAATTCCATTGATCTCTATGTATATCTCTATGCCAGTGTCACCATGTTTTCCTTACTGTGGCTTTGTACTAATTACGAATTACGTTTGGGAAGGGTGAGCCTCCAACCTGATTTTGTTTTTGAAGATCCTTATGGCTCTTTTCTTCCCTGGAAATTTGCTGTGAATATTAGGATCAGCTTGCACGTTTTTCCACAAAGGCCTTGGGGCCTTTTCACAGGAATGACACTGAATCCTTACATCGCATCTGTTCTGTTGCCATCCTAACAATTTCCATCACCATGAGATGGCCTCACGTTTATGTAGGTAGTTTCCTTTAATTTCTTTCAGCAAACAAAGACATTATGTTTTGTAATTTTCAGTGTGGAAGCCTTGCACTATTCCTAAGTATTTTATCAACGTTGATGTTATTTAAAATGGAATTGTGTTCTTAAATTCTTTTTTAGATTACTCCTTGCTAGCGTATACAAATAAAACAGATTCCTGTGTATTGATATTTTGTCATTCAACGTTGAATTACTTTACTAGTAATAATAATTTTTTTGTTGATTCTTTTGGAAGTTATGTATTTAAGATGTGACTTGTCATCTGTGAATAGACAGTTTCAGTTTTTCCTTTCACATAAAGAACATTACTACAACTCTATAAGGGACATAGATCTGTGTCTTCTGTTTTTGTGACCTACTTCTGATTTGACTGGTTAGGGGCTATTAGTGTCCTAACAGGGCTAGGGTTGGGGCTGAGGGGCAGTGTGGTGCTGAGTTAGGGGTTAAAGTGAAGATTGTGGGTTACAGTTTGGTTATGGTTTATGTGTAGTGTTTATGGCTACATGTATGTTATATGGTTTATGAGATTGATTATGGATTACATGTATGGTTTATGGCTATGTGTTTTTGGTTATAGTTTATAGTCACGGTTTATGGATATGGTTCATAGTTTGTGGTTTCTGGAGATAGTTTAGTATTACGTTGAGGGTTTAGGTTACGGTTTATGCTGTTGGTTATGGTTTATGGTTGTAAGGTTTTACGTTTATGTTAAGGTTTAGATTTAGGCTTAGGGCTAAGGGTTTAGTGTTTAGGTTTTACAGGTTAGGTGTTTGGTTTGGGGTTAGGGTTAGGGTTCAGTGATGTGGAATCTGTTGCTTTCCTGACCCAGCATCTGTTCTCTGGCCCCAGTCCAGCACCTCAGCTTCCAGGGAACTCAGTGGCTTCCAGTCCTACCTGACATATCAAAATCAAGACTTCCTGGGTGCAGGATATGAGGACACTGGGTAGGGATCGATCTCAGGGGAACTTCCAAACTGCTTTGTCCCCTTTCCTTCCCTGTCCCAGGAGAGGGAACTCCAGAGCAATGTGACGAGAATAAGTGGGAAGATGAGGTCCTGGATGGATCATTGCTTAGTATTTTCCTTATTTTAGGGTCCATTTTGTTCATGGAAATCACCCATTTCGACGCAATAGGTGTATCTTAACTTTAGTTTTACTTTCTCCTCTCTTTCCAGAATTGTTACAATCAACGTACACATGTTGATGCATGACGGTTCACTGAAGTCTGTATTTTATTCAGATTCCTGCTTTCAGGCCCAGTCTCAGTGCTGACACCTCTGTCTGTCAAAGCCCGCACCAGACAGGTTAGTGGTGACAGCTGGGGGTACCTGGTGAGTGAACTGGGGTGTTATGATAGGAAATGAGACCAGGAGAAGAACATGAGGCCTGATAAAGTCGCAACACTGTGCTGATGACAGAGACTTTCCTCTCCAGCCCCAGTGAAGCTGCTGGTGGTTGTAGGCACAGGAAGTGACGGGGTTAGACCCCACCTTAGTTAGAAAGATGGAGCTGGTCCCAGTGTGCAGGTTGCCCTGGACGAGGGAAGGACGGCAGCAGGGAGACCCGTGAGAAGAGCGGTGAGAGGCGCTCTGGCCTGAGCTGAGACAAGGGCCTTGAATTTGGAGATGAGCAGGGTTTGAAGACCAGGAAGGGGCTGTGGTGAGCGCTGCCCTGTGGACAAAGCTGGCACAGATGCCAGAGTCAGCACTCAGGGGACTGGCTGTGTGGACACCAACAGGAGAGCGCATTCTGCCACCAGGAGACTATCTGCTAATAGTCCTTCTATTTGCTCATAGATCCTTCCAGCCCATGGAGGTAGAGAAAGGACTGAGAAGGGAAGAGGGAGGGGGAGTGAGGGCCCATCTCTGTGGGGCAGGAGCTGACCTGCATCACCTCACTGATCTCACAGCCACCCTGAGAGGGAGCCGTTATCCCCACCTGACAGGTGAGGAGACTGACTTCCCATGTCTTTGTCTGAAGTCACACAGCTAGTGCTTGGAGGAGACAGAAGCCAGCTCTGCGCCTGTCTGAGGCTCACGCACCCCTCCATAGGGAAGGTGTCACCCCAGACTCCATTCTGAGCAGCCAGGAAGCTCTTGTCAGTTGTGACCTCAGAGGAAGGGAAGATGGGGAGAAGCTCCCTCATGTCAGATCCTTCCTTCCAGACAACCTCACAGCTAATAGCTCACCAATGGTCGACTACCTCCTAGCCATCAGCCTCATTCCGCAGATCCATGGGGAGTATGCACACTGCATTTTTCCCCGACCCCAAGACACTTCCTCGGTTTTTCTCACATTCCCTAAGCTCCAGGAAACTTGGTCCATCTCAAACACCTGAACCTGTCAGACGTTGACAAACTGGGAAAGAGCCTTGCCACCATCTTCTCACCACATCCACAGCAGCAATTGCTGGATCACCCCTCCTGCTTTCATTTGTCTCAGCTGCAAAAACTGCTGAACCCCCTGTCCTGCCACTCCACCCAGGCTCCGTGATATGGCACCTGATTTCCACTCCACCTCGTTTTGACTTTGTAACATCCTGCAGGAAAAACTCAGAGACTAACGAACTGTGATCTCTACCCTCTCCTCTTTTCCTCATTGCGTGAACCACACAACTCCAACCTCACTCCAGCCCCTTCTCTCTCCCTCCAAATCCTCTCCGTTATCTCTACCTTTCTCCTTATCTCTACTTGTCCATTTTAGAGCTCCTTTTCTTTGATTCCATCACCTGATTTTCAACCCAAGAAGACTTGAGTCCCATTATTGTCTTTATTATATGACTCTTCCCTCTCATAACACTTTGCCTACCATTACCCCTTATCTCTACCCGGCTCACAAGCTAATTCTTCATCTTCCACATATGCTTGCCTGCTCACCAATTGTACAGGGACTTACATCCTAGGTTTCCTTTCTCCAGATATTGGGATCACCCCCAATAGTCAATTTCTACCTCTCCCCACATATACTCTCATGCACCAAAGATGGTCGTTCTCCTAATCCACTTTTAGTGTCACTGAACATCTCTGTGGGAGTAACGAAAGGAACGTTACGCAGGGAGTAACGCAGGGCTAGGAGTCTCCTTACATGAATTTCAAACCCTGCCACAGGATCTCAGCCAGGCCCAGAATCACAGACACCACCTCAGGAACCAAGTGGCGATCCGAGTTTACAGCTAAGAGTGGCTCTTGATTTGTTCTCCTCATAGGGCCTTTAACTATTATCTTTTATGGTCCTAGCCTTTGGTCTTTGCCTCTTCCACCTTTTCACCCAATTCCTGCAGAGCCTACTCCAGGTGTGCACAAATGGAGCTGTCCATAAAATGCTTCACCTACAACAACATTACCAGCCCCTTCCACAATGTCTCCCTCCTCTCTCCACCTTCATTCAGCCTGAAGAAACTACAGACTAGAGACACGATGGCCTTTCTACATTTTAATAACAAACAAGTCTGGAAGGGTAGGTCTCTGAATGTTAGAGACCTTCATTTAATGTTAGGTCTCAGAGACCTTGACTTACAGACAGAGCCATGTTGGCTGACCTACACAAACAGAGCCATGCTTGTAACAACAAAAAATACCACAAAAGAGCTACTAGCTTGCTGTCATTCAACATTTCATGTTCAAACAATGCTATCCTGTCTGCACAGCCCCTATAAAAACCTCCTCATCCCCTCTTCAGGACTGGAAGTCTCCTTTAGACATGCAGTCCGGATTGTAGCCATCTTTTGCACAGCCAATATACTGTTGCTCTCTTACAATAAAGCTTCCTTAACTTGCCTGACTGTGTGCATTCCATTTCCAGCCAACCTATCAAAGAATACAAGTGATTCTCAAGTGACTTTTATATAAATCATGTTGTAATAACATTGGTTTGGAAAGTTTGGTTGAAATATGCTCTAGATTTGAGAGCTGAGGATTTTTCAATGTAAAGGAATATGCCCCGCAATGTTTGCCTTCAACTTAGAAAAGCAGTCTTTTCTTAGATAAGAGCTTATGAAATGAGCTATTTCACTGTCTGCCTCTATTGCTAAAAATCTTTCTTGGTGATTGAGCATTACATTTGGTAACCTATAATATGGAATGCATATGATTCTTTCCTATCTATATCTACGTATCTATGTACGTATGTATCTATCTATGTGTGTGTATCTGACATTTAAATAGATACCCACACATGCATGTGTATATACTCATAAACACACAAAAGAATGTAAAGAAAAACATATTCACACTTATTTGTCTTACCCATCATTTTATGGTTCTAACAGATTACTTGCTATATATTGCAAACAAAATATCTCCAAATATGTGGTAAAAGATCATAGGTTTACAATAAAGAACTAACTATACGTGTCTGTCTCAATCTTGCCCTTCCTGTACAAGTCCAACACATGCCCTCCATCAGTTTTTCTTTTTGAGTTCTTTGGGTGATTAATGTTTATTCTCCAAATACTGCTTCTGTATCTAAACGTTATTCTGCAATTGATGTTATATTTTAACTATTGCCTTCCTCATATGATAGATGAGGATGATCTCCCTTACATCCCCTATCTACTCTTTTGGGTAATTTATTGAATCACTATTCTGATTTGTCAACTATGCAAATTCAAACAAGATACGTACACCTGCATTTCCTATCCCACAAACCAGAGCCAAAATCTCTTGACTTCACATTTCGTTAAGATGAGGACACCTGTAAGGCTCAGGAGGAGGCTGACGGTCGGTAAGTACATGAGTTCTCTCCCTACCCAAGAAGGGTGCTAGAATTCCATTCCCTACTCTGTAGGTCCATTGCTGTGACTCCTCTGCCCCACAAAAAGGAAGTTCTGTCATGAAATTTAAATGAATTATCTGTCTTTCATGAATTTATTACATCTGTAATATTTTTCTAAGCTCTCAATAATTATATATTCTATTGAATCTGATTTTTATCTCTGGACCACATTTTCCAAAAATCTGATCTTTTACTGGTTTTCTTGGTACTTATACTAACTCATTTCAGTATTTCCTGGATTCCTTAGTGTCCTCAAATTCATACATTTTGACATACATTTATACATGTAAATAGCTTCTAATATTTTAATATTTTAGATTTAGAGAAGAGCTACAAAAATAGTACACAGTGCCCTTATTTCCATTAGCTAGAATTTCCTAATGTTAGCATGATCAAAATTAAGAAGTAAACATTTTACCAGAGGGTAAGGGGGGAGGGGAGTGGTAGATAAGGGTAAAAGGGATCAAATATATGGTGATGGAAGGTGAACACACAATGGAATTTATAGATGATGTAATACAGAATTGTACACCTGAAATCCATGTAACTTTACTAACAATTGTCACCCAAACAAACTTCAATTAAAAAAAAGAAATAAACATCGGTACAATACTATTTTCTAAACTCGAGACTTTATTTGGATTTCACCAGTTTCCCCTAAAGTGTTGTCTTTCTGTTTCAAGATCCAGTCCAATCCAATCTTTGATTGCCATAGTTCTCCTCTAATCTGTAATAGTTCCTCAGATTTTCCTTGACTTTCATGACTTTGACACATGTTAAGCGTAATTCTCAGCTATTTTATAGGAAGCTCCTCAATTTTGATTTTGTCTGATATATCCTTATAAGTACAATACAGTTATGGGTTTTTGAGATGACTATCAGAGAGGTGACACGCCCTTCTCAGTGCACAATTTCAGGGAGGGCATGATGTAAATCTGTATTATTACTGGTTATGTTAAACTTGGTCATTTTATTAATGTAATGTCTACCATGTTTTTTCATTGAGAAGTTCCTTTTTCCCCCTCGATAAATAATATTTAATGGAGATACTTTACGACTGAAAGATACTATTTTTCCTTAAATTTTTGACCTGCTGATTTTTTTGTTAAATCTTATCCAGATATCATATCCTTCAAGGCAGCATGCTGATCCTCTTAGTAATTCAAGTACTTCCCTGCCCCTCAACTAAGGATAGATTGTCTTGTTCTCTTCTCCAGCTGCAATCTCTTTTCACTAGTATTCTAAGAGCAAAGTGTTTGGTTCCCCTGCCCCACAGATCAAGGCTCCTATTCAAAAGAGGAGATAGAGAGAAAGTGTTCCAGTGGAGTTCAATGCTCCTTCTACAGCGGCGCTCTTCCCCATCACGTTTTTCACCAGGAGAAGCATTTCTTAGGATTCTCCAGCTCTTGTGTGAGTGCCTCCCAGGGTTCATGGAGAAAAAACCATGCGAAAGGATGCAGATTTCATTTCCCTGTGATTTGTTCCCAAGTTCTGATATCTCTCTCATTATTTTCAGGCTCACTCATATTATTTCACTTATATTCAAATATCTGATTGTACACATTTAAGAACAAAGAAACAAAAATATTTATTGCAAGCTCTATCTGTGGAGAAGGGGCTTGTGCATGACAGGCCCCACCTCAGAATGAGCATTTAAGACATAAGACAAAAATTCCTTCAGACCCTTTTTTTCCTTTACTTTGCCTTCCACAATATCAGAAATTAAGTTTTTACACTATAAGTTTTGCTCTATTCCACTCCTACTAAAAAAATCTTTTCATAGCCCTCTGTTGGTGAGGCGAGGCGAGGCGAGGCAAAAAAGCCATGACGTGACATCTCACTGTGATTTTCATTTTCATTTCTGTGATAATTAGTGATGCTGAGTATTTTTTCATATGTCTATTAGCCATCTGTATGTCCTTTTTGGAGAAATGCCTATTCAGGTCCTCCGCCCGTTTTTTAATTGGATTGTTTGTTTTTTTGTTGTTGAGTTGTATGAGTTCCTTACGTATTTTGGGTATTAGTCCCTTTTCAGAGGTGTTGTTTGCAAAAGTCTTCTCCCATTTGGTTGGTTGCCTCTTTATTTTGCCAGTGGTTTCTTTTGCTGTGCAGAGGCTCTTTAGTTTGGCATAGTCCCATTCATTTATTTTAGCTTTTACTTCCCTTGCCTTTGGATTCAAATTCATAAAATGCTCTTTGAACCCAAGGTCCATAAGATTAGTACCTATGTTTTCTTCTATGAAGTTCATTGTGTCAGGTCTTATGCTTAAGTCTTTGATCCATTTTGAATTGATTTTGGTACATGGTGACAGATAGCAGTCCAGTTTCATTCTTTTGCACGTGGCTATCCAGTTCTCCCAGCACCATTTATTGAAGAGGCTGTCTTTCCTCCATTGTATGTTTTTAGCTTCTTTGTCAAAAATTACCTGTCCATATTTATGTGGTTTTATTTCTGGGTTCTCAATTCTATTCCATTGGTCTATATGTCTGTTTTTCTGCCAATGCCATGCTGTTTTGATTATTGTAGCCCTGTAGTACAAGCTAAAGTCAGGGAGTGTGATACCTCCAGCATTGTTCTATTTTCTTAAGATTGCTTTGGCTATTCGGGGTCTTTTGGGGATCCAAACAAATCTGATGATTTTTTGTTCTATTTCTTTAAAAAATGCCATTGGGATTTTGATGGGGATTGCATTAAATCTGTATATTGCTTTAGGTAATATGGTCATTTTAACTATGTTGATTCTTCCAATCCATGAGCACGAAATGTCTTTCCATTTCTTTGTGTCTTCTTCAATTTCTTTCATAAATGTCTTATAATTTTCAGCATATAAATCCTTCACATCCTTGGTTAAGTTTATTCCTAGGTATTTTATTCTTTTTGCTGCAATTGCAAACAGAATTGTTTTTGTATTTCTTTTTCTGAGATTTCATTGTTAGTATATAGGAATGCAATGGACTTTTGTACGTTGTTTGTAGCCAGCAACTTTACTGTATTCGTTGATTGTTTCTAATGGCTTTTTGGTGGAGTCTTTAGGGTTTTCTATATATAGCATCATGTCATCTGCAAAGAGTGACAGTTTAACTTCTTCATTCCCAATTTGGATGCCTTTTATTTCTTTCTCTTGCCTGTTGGCTCTGGCAAGGACTTCCAACACTATGTTGAAAAGCAGAGGTGATAGGGGACAGCCCTGTCGTGTTCCTGAACGTAGAGCAAAGGGCTTCAGTTTTTCACCATTAATTATTAGATTAGCTGAGGGCTTGTCATAGATGGCCTTTATTACGTTAAGGTATTTTCCTTCTATACCTATTTTATTAAGTGTTTTAATCATAAATGGATGTTGTATCTTGTCAAATGCTTTTTCTGCATCAATTGATATAATCGTATGATTTGTGTCCTTTATTTTGTTTATGTGATGTATCATGTTGATGGATTTGCAGATGTTGAACCATCCTTGTGCCCCGGGGATGAACCCCACTTGGTCGTGATGAATAATCTTTTAAATGCATTGTTGTATTCAACTTGTTAGAATTTTGTTTAGGATTTTTGCATCAGTATTCATCAGAGATATTGGTCTGTAGTTTTCTTTCTTTGTGCTGTCCTTCCAGGTTTTGGCATCAGGGTAATGTTGGCCTCATAAAATGAGATAGGGAGTACTGTCTCTTCTTCAATCTTTTGGAAGAGTTTGAGTAGGATTGGTATTAGATCCTGTTTGAAGGTTTGGTAGAATTCACTAGTGAAGCCATCTGGTCCCGGAAGGTTTTAGATGACTGATTCAATTTCGTTACTGGTGATCGGTCTGTTTAGATTTCCCAGTTCTTCATGGTTCAGGCTTGGAAGGCTATATTTTTCTAAGAACTTGTCCATTTCTTGTAGGTTATTGAATTTGGTGGCATATACTCCTTCATAGTATTCTTGGATGATGCTTTGTATTTCTGTGGTGTCCATGATAACTTCTCCTATTTCATTTCTTTTTTTAAAAAAAAAAGACGAATTTTTTAAAAAAGTATTTTATTGGGGAAGGGGAACAGGACTTGATTGGGGAACAGTGTGTACTTGCAGGACTTTTTTCCAAGTCGAGTTGTTGTCCTTTCAATCTTTATTTGTGGAGGGTGCCATTCAGCTTCAAGTTGTTTTCCTTTCAGGGCCCTAGGCTTTGACCCGCCACTCCTTTTGCGGCCTCCCCGGCCCTTGTCCTTCGGGAGTGGCCCAGCCCACCTAATAAACCCACACCAGGGGTGGTGCTGTGGGGGCTGGAGGGCAGGGGGAGAGGAATTGGTGGCGCCACACAGCACTACAATCTCGCTGCCCCGACCCCACACGCAGCCCCTTAGGCCCGGGCTCCCCCCCCACGCACCCCCTTCTTAGTACCCTTCCCTTTCACAAGCCTTTGCCAGCAGCCGTTCGCCCCGCCCCCAAGGCCCAAACCCAGGTCTGCCTGCAGGCCCAGGCCTGCCTGGGCCTTGGGCGGCTTTCTCCAGCCAAGGACGTGCTGGTGCTTGACACCTCGGGACCCAGCCCAGGGGAAGACCATGGCTCTGCCTGCACCTGGGCCCCGAGACAGAGATTCCAGGTGTCCCCCGACACCGGACCAAGGGGAACGCCACCCGCCCCACCCCACCGGATAGGTCCATCTCTGATGGCCGGCACCGCGACCCCTCCCCGCCCCCCTTTCATCTCCCTGGAGCGCCGGGGGCCCTCTGTTCCCCCCTGCCTCGGTGGCCCCGCCCACAACACCAAAAGAGCCAGGACACAATGGCAGGAGTAGGGAGCACACCTGCCCTCGGGCTCCAGGAGAGACCACCACAGGGGAAAAGCAGGCAGGCGGGCATGCACACCACAAACACTAGGAGGGTGCCTGGAGGCGCTCCTCTCCTCCCGCTAGTGGGACCCCAGACTGGGCTCGGAGCCCTGCGGCAATCTGCGGACCCTGGAGGCCTGCCCCGGGGTCCCACGGTGACTGCCAGCGCCAGGGCACTGCCTCCATAACGGAGCCCAGCCCCGGGCACCACCGCACTCCGGTTGGGAAGCTGCCATTTCAACTCAACCTCAGTGCCTCTGTCCCAGTCGGTGTCCCATGCTGTGCGTCAGTCCCCCCTCCTCCCCAACTCCCAACCCTTGTTTGTCTGTCTTCTTCCACCTCCAGGGAAGTGGTAGAGGCCCCTTGGAGCCTCGGATGGCGCGAAGGGGCCTCGCTGCGGGCAAGGAGCCAAAGGCAGTCCACCCAGGCGGCGTTTTGAGGAGGCGGGAAGCAGGCGGGAGGTCGGGCCCTGGCGGAGCCGGCCAGCGGGGAGATGCTCCGGACACGAGCAGCCTGGTTCGCGCTCACCAGGCAGGACTGTCCCCTGCTCTTGTGGCGCTGTGGGCCTGCTCCCAGCGTCTATGGCCACAGCAGCTTGAACGCGCCTGATCTCCTTTGATCTGGGAATCTAAGCAGGGTCGTGCCTGGTTAGTACTTGGATGGGGGACCGCCCGGGAATACCGGGTGACCTAGGCTTCGGCCCGCCACTCCTTTTGCGGCCGCCCCAGCTTTTGTCCTTCGGGAGTGACCCAGCCAGCCTAATAAACCCAGGCCAGGGGTGGTGCTGTGGGGTCTGGAGGGCAGGGGGAGAGGAATGGGTGGCGCCACACGGCACTACAATCTCGGTGCCCCGGCCCCACGCAGGCCCTTAGGCCCGGGATCCCCCCCCACGGACCCCCTTCTTAGTCCCCTTTTCTCCCGCAAGCCTTCTGCCAGCAGCCGTTCGCCCCGCCCCCAATGCCCAAGCCCCGATCTGCCTGCTGGCGGAGACCTGCACGTGCCTTGGGCGGCTTTCTCCAGCCAAAAACGTGCTGGTGCATTGCACCTCGGGACCGAGCCCAGGGGACCACCATCGCTCTGCCTGCACCTGGGCCCCGAGACAGAGACTCTGGGTGTCGCCCGACACCGGACGAAGGGGAAGGCCACCCGCCCCACCCCACCGGATAGCTCCGTCTCTGGTGGCCGACACCGCGACCCCTCCCTGCCCCCCTTTCATCTCCCAGGAGCGCCGGGCGCCCTCTGTTCCCGCCCGCCTCGGTGGCCCCGCCCACCTCACCAAAAGAGCAGGGACAAAAGGGCAGGAGTTGGGAGTGCACGTGCCCTCCGGCTCCAGGAGAGACCAGCACAGGGGAAAAGCAGGCAGGAGGGCATGCACACAACCCACACTAGGAGGGTGCCTGGGGCTGCTGCTCTCCTCCCGCATGCGGGACCCCGGGCGGGGCTCGGAGTTCGGCGGCAATCCTCGGACCCTGGAGGCCTGCCCCGGGGTCCCAGGGTGACTGCCAGCGCCCGGGCACTGCCTCCGTAACGGAGCCCAGCCCCGGGCACCACCGCACTCCGGTGGGGAAGCTGCCACTTCAACTCAGCCTCAGTGCCTCTGTCCCAGTCAGTGTCCCATCCTGTGCGTCAGTCTCCCTCATCCCCAACTACCAACTCCTGTCTGTCTGTCTTCTGCCACCTCCAGGGAAGTGGTAGAGGCCCCGTGGAGCCTCGGATGGCGCGAAGGGGCCTCGCTGCGGGCAAGGAGTAAAAGGCAGTCCACCAGGTGGCTTCTTGAGGAGGCGGGGAGCAGGCGGGAGGCGGGGCCCTGGCGGAGCCGGCCAGCGGGGAGATGCTCCGGACGGGAGGAGCCCGGCAGCCTGGTTCGCGCTCACCAAGCAGGCCGGTCCGCTGCTCTTGTGGCGCCGGGGGCCTGCTCCTAGCGTCTATGGCCACAGCAGCTTGAACGCGCCCGATCTCGTCTGATCTGGGAAGCTAAGCAGTGTCGAGCCTGGTCAGTACTTGGATGGGGGACCGCCCAGGAATACAGGGTGCCCTCAGCTTTGGCCCACCACTCCTTTTGCGGCCGCCCCGGCCCTCGTCCTTAGGGAGTGGCCCAGCCCGCCTAATAAACCCACACCAGGGGTGGTGCTGTGGGGGCTGGAGGGCAGGGGGAGAGGAATGGGTGGCGCCACACAGCACTACAATCTCGCTGCCCCGGCCCCACGCAGCTTGTCAATTGCTGCACAAACAATTAGCTGGGATTCTTTGAAAGATTCCTGTTGAATTTGTTGATTAGGTTGTGTAAGGCTTGAGGCGAGATAGTGAAGCTAAGAGAGTCAGGCAGGTTGAGAAAAGTGAGGGCTTTATTCTGCGCTCCCAGGCAAGGTTCAGCGGTCCGCAGATGGGGCTGGTGAAGTGGCTCCCAGGGCAGAGGAGGGAGGCAGATATGCGATTTGGGGGAGGGGGTTGGCTGAGTGAGGTGGCAGATGAGCAAGCCCGCACCCCCAGTGCAGATAGGGCCCCAGTGGCTGTGTCTGGAGTTGTTTATTGCACCAAGGTCTGCTGCCTCTTCTGGGAAATGCCAGGGGCCCCAGTTTCCATCATGCGAGGAGGGGTCTGACTTGGCAGAGGGGTATGACTTTGCTCCCGGCCTCTTTGACCATGCCCTTATCTGACCTAATAGGTTGAGGAATATGGCCATGTTAACAGTGTTCAGACCAAAATCGTGGAATATTTTCCCAAGTAGGTTGTCTTTAATTTATTTCCATCAGTTTTGCAGTTTTTAGAGAATAAGTTTGGCTCTTATTTTGTTAAATATATTCCTAAGTATTCTATGATTTTTGATGCTGTTGCAAATTGAGTTGAAGTATACAGAAATGCAACTGGTTTTTATATATTGATCTTGAATCCTGCAAATCTGCTGACTTATACATGCAAATACAGCTGGGCCTTGGTCAGAGTTGTTTCCTTATAACTTGCATGAGTTGTGGCAGGAATGCACCTCTTGTTTATAGCAGTCAGCCTGTGGTAAAATTGGTTTCC
Source organism: Rhinolophus hipposideros (assembly GCF_964194185.1). NCBI lineage: Eukaryota > Metazoa > Chordata > Mammalia > Chiroptera > Rhinolophidae > Rhinolophus > Rhinolophus hipposideros. Next base: position 74,332 of record NW_027669430.1, on the reverse strand, counting down.
TTATATGTGGTTTCACTTAAAGCGTAAAACTTACCCATGATGTTAAGTGAGGACTTACTGTAGTTCTTAAGTGGAATTCTCATAATGTCGTATACTACAGGTTATGTAATCTGTGAATAGAGAGCATTTTGCTTCTGTCTTTCCAATATGAATGGCTTTTATTTCCATGTCTTACCTAATTGCTCTGGATAAAATATTCAGTACAATATTGAATAGAACTGGCCACAGTTGTCATCCTTTCGAGTTCACTGTCTTAGGAAGAAAGCATCCAGGCTTTCACTCTTAAATATTATGCAAGTTATAGCTGTTCTATAGATGCTCTTTTCAGGTTTAGAGAATTATCTCACATGCTTAGTTGGTTGAGGTATTTTTGTTGTTGTTGTTGTTGATTGTTTTTGTTTTTTGTTTGTTTTGTTTTTCATGAAAAGGCATTGAATTTTGTTAAATGCTTTTACTGAAGTTGTAGCAATGATCATGATAGTGTTTTTTGTTTAATTAATATGATGTGTTACATTAAGTGATGTTTGAGTTTTAAATCAACTTTGTATTTCAGGGATATCTCACATGGTCATGGAATATGCTTTTTTTCTGTATTTTGCTGAATATGATTTGCTAGTATTTTGCTGAGGATTTTTACATCCACTTTCATAAGAAATATTAGCCTTTAGGTATATTTTCTTTTGATGTGTTTGGTTTGGAATCAGTGTAACACTGGTCTCATAAAATGAGTTGAGATACGTTCCCTCGTCTACCTTTTGGAATAGTTTGTGAAGAATTGGCATTAATTCTTTAACCTTTGGTAGAATTCAGTGAGAACTTCTGGGCATTTCTTTATGACTCATTTTTCGTTACCTATTCATATCTTTACTTAATCGGTTTATTTCTTCTTGAGTCAACTTTGTTAGTTTGTGTCTGTCTAGGAATTATTATTTCATCAAGTTATCTTATTTGTTGGTGTACAGTTTTTCATAGTATTCCTTTATTATCTTTTTATTTCTGTAAGGTAATGCCCCCTTTTTTGATTATGATTCTAGAATTGAGTCTTCTCTCTTTTTCTCTTGATCAATATAGCTAAATGTTTATCAATTTTGCTGACATTTTTATTGATTTTTCTCTATTATTTTTCTCTTCTCTCTTACACTAATTTCTGCCCTAATATATATTATTTCCTTCACAATTTCTTTAGGTTTAGTTTGTTCCTCTCTTTTCAGCATTTGAGGATGAAAGGTTAGATTATTGACTTGAGATATTTCTTTTTCTTAATATACATATTTTATAGCTGTATATTTTCCTCTAAGTACTGTTTTAGATGCATCAGAAAACTTTATTTATTTTGTCTTTATTTTTATTCATTTCAAAATATTTTTTATTTTTAGGATTTCCTTTGTGATTTATATTTTGACCGATTAGTATATATTAGTGTGTTGTTCTGCTGCTAGTTCTGCTTTTATTCCATATTGTCAGAAAACATAATTTGTGTTATTTCTTTTCTTTTAAATTTAATTTTTTTATGGCCTAGCACAATGTCTATCCTAGAGAATGTTCCTTGGGTACCTGAAATGAATGTCTAACCTGCTATTGATGTATTGTTATGGTTATTGGCTTATTTGCGTGTTCAGTACATGTTTGCATTACTTTCCTGAAGCCTATTTTTCCTCCCCCACTGTTAAGCCTCTATTGTTACTCCCCAAGGAGGTGCAGCTTTGCATGTAACTACAGTCACCATAGGATGACAATGGTTTTGGTCGTGAATTTTTGATCTCTGAACTCGAACCCGAACTCGAACTCAAACGCGGACAATCCGAACCTGTAGGAAACCGTGCTGAAGTGCTAGCAGGTGTTGCTTTGTGAAATGTTGAACCTTTGACTTCCTTGAGTGGTTTGTGCCCCCAGCAAGGCAAAACTTGCTACTCTGAGAACACAGAACCAGACAAGGTCAGGAAGTGTGGAGCTGGACAAAAAACAAGCCCTTGTGTATCCAAACATTGTAACTACTAGATTGCAGACAGTTCTGTTACTTTTTGATGCCCAGAGGATACAAGCTGCAAAAATAAACTTGGGCTGAGGCATTCTACTTAGAACTCCAGCAGTCTACTTAGAACTGCGGCAGTCTACTTAGAATTGCCTGCCCTCCCGATCCCATCTTTGTCTCTCTTCTTTTCTCTCAATCCTCACTCCCCACTTCAGGGACTGTTCCTCTCGTGGGCAGGCACCGACAAGTGGCGCCCGAACAGGGACCTGAATACTGGGGATAAAGTGAAGGACACCGCACGGAGCTGAGACGCGTCGCATAAGGTAAGGGGTGCGGTGAGACACCACGGTCAGGAGTAAAAAATCATGGGACAGGGTAGCAGCAGAATGTCTTTTACTCAAATGTTAAAAAGTGTGCTAAACGGACTGGACCCCCAGGATGAGGAGGGCCTAGATGGGGAGGGGCCAGTGAGGGTGGTAGACGGTGCAGTGACAAGACAGCAGAGTGGGGCTGAGACATGGCAGAGGGGCCGGACGAGGCCCAAGGCCACCGTCCCGGGCGGGGCGAAGGTGGAGGAGACCAAGAGCCCGTCACTTCTCTGACGGGCCCTCCTGCCGCCACCCCGCATCCCTGGGACGAGCCGCGGGCCTCGCCTCCACTACGGCCACCGCCGAGGAGTGGGAGCCACAGTGCGAGCCTGTGAAGCGCGGGGATGCGATATCCAGCTCCGGGGCAGGGCTGCCCGAGCCTGCGGGCTGCGAGACGCTGGAGGCCAGAGGCCACGGCGCCGCGGGAGAAACCCGCGCAGCTGAGCGCCCGCGAGGACTCCCGGCAGGTGCACGCGTGGTTGTGGCAGTCTTATTGCGGCTACCTCACCTGGCACAGCGGCCTGGCCGCCTTCCCAGCTTACTGTGGCCCCGCAACAATGCTATGGGGCGCTGCCGCAGTTGGTCCCCCACCAGAGAAATCCATTCAGGAACTCTTCCCAGCAACCCCGGGCAGCGCAGGATTGGACCTCAGTAGCGCCGCCTACACAGTACTAACACCTGAGATGGGAATGCGAGCTATTCCTACAGGGGTCTTTGGGCCTCTGCCTCCACAGACTGTGGGACTCATCCTAGGAAGGAGTAGTATTACCATGAAAGGGATATTGGTTGCTCCGGGAGTTGTGGATATGGATTATACAGGAGAGATCAAGATTACGACACATTCGCCTGGAGGCACTTCAGTGATCGATAAGGGCCCACGCATAGCACAATCATTGTTAATTCCACATGTCAAACCGGGTAAAACAGCAGGCCATAAATCCCGAGGCGACGCGGGCCTTGGTTCATCAGATGCTTATTGGGTCCAGGCCATTCACCACCAGGCCAGAATTACCACTATCCATTAATGGCCGTTCCTTCATGGGCCTTTTAGACACGGGGGCCGATGTCTCTGTTTTAACTGCAGATCAGTGGCCTAGCCACTGGCCAAAGCAGCAAACACTAACCCAGTTACAAGGCATAGGACAATCTCAGTCACCACAACAGAGCAGTGATATATTGTTGTGGAAAGATCAAGAGGGACATGAAGGATCCTTTCAACCATACATAGTGGCAGGATTGCCTGTCAATCTATGGGGCAGAGATGTCATGAGTCAGATGGGAGGTTACCTGTACAGCCCTAATCAACAGGTCACTATGATGATGTTCGATCAGGGACTTCTGCCTAGAGATGGCTGAGGTCCTTCTGGACAAGGGAGAAAAGAGCCTATCTTTCACTCGCCCTTACCACAAAGAGCTGGCTTGGGATATTTTTAACGGGGGTCACTACTCCTCCTGTACCCCATGCAGATGCTATCACTTGGAAAAGCGACACACCTGTTTGGGTAGAACAGTGGCCCCTATCATCAGAAAAGATACAGGCTGCAAGGTTGCTGGAACAGGAGCAACTCGATAAGGGACATACAGCACTTTCTAACTCTCCATGGAACTCTCCCATATTTGTAATTAAGAAAAAATCAGGTAAATGGAGGTTGTTACAAGATTTGAGAAAAATAAATGAGACTATGGAGCTCATGGGGGCTTTACAACCGGGATTGCCTAATCTTTCTGCTATACCCCAAAACACATATAAGATAATCCTGGCTTTAAAGGATTGTTTTTATACCATACCATTGTGCCCCAAGGATTGTAAAAGGTTTGCTTTAAGTAACTTACAAGAACCTATGAAGAGATATCAATGGCTGGTGCTGCCTCAAGGTATGGCTAATAGCCCTACTCTATGTCAAGAATGTGTGGCAGCAGCGTTAGAGTCTACCCCGTCTCCCCACATACAATCCTTAATCACACTCTTTGTTCTAAATTTTTTAAACCTGGATGCGCGTGGCAGATCTGCCGCAGATCGCTTCTGGCATCCTAACACTCAACAAGATTATGCCCAAGTGAGATGGCAGGATCCAGTTACTAACCAGTGGCATGGGCCAGACCCAGTCCTAATTTGGGGACGAGGGCATGTTTGTGTTTATTCACAGGACAATGGAGGTGCGCGGTGGCTGCCTGAGAGGTTGGTGCGGCTTGCTGATGAGCCTCTTCGAGATCCTGTTGGTTGCGCAGATGCCTCAGGGTGAGACATACTGGGCATATGTTCCTGACCCTCCCATGCTACACCCCACTGTGTGGAACGGGCCTGAAGTCATTGGTGGGACAAATGACACTAGGCTATTAGGACATCCATTTGCTCCTGCCGTCCTACAAGCTGTTGGATTCAATCATACCGGCTTAGGCATAGGACTCCTCATATGCTTCACAAAGACTGTCAACGTTACCGGATGTTTCCGTGTGGGCAGCCAGACAATTCACGGAGACAACCTAGGACAGAGTGTCACATTCCATCAGCCAGCAGGATGGAAAAACATCAGGGATAAAAACCCACCTCCACCACAAGCCCATGATCCTTGCAGTGAGGAGAACAGAAAAAATAGCAGATCCATCCTTTGGAGACAATGTTATAAAGAACCCGGGGAATATAGTGTCCCTGGGTTTAATCAAGCTGTTATAGATGGTCCGGAGGCCATGACACAGGTGCTGATGTCCAACATGGGACTAAGACTGGAGTGGTTGTGGGATTATGGTATACCTCCCGGCCCCAAAGACATATTTGGAAACTAGTGGGAGCAATGGATACAGTGACTATGAGTATGGACGAGGGACGAGGCAAGGTAGAAGGCAATACCACTGCTTGTGTCAAGGCTCCATATGTGCTTATGATTGGAAATTTTAACATCACCCATATTGACAGGGTCCAGTTTAATGTATCTTGTATACAGTGTACCTAAGTAATAGCATCAATTGGTCAAATGACAAAAGTAGAGCTGTAGTTCTCCACCGACCCTCTTTCATTATGGTACCTGTTAACATTTCAGGTCCTTGGTACTCGGACCTCAGAGGAGAATTCCCCTCCTTTCTAGCTCTTTTCCATTTGCTACTGCCTTTTGTAATAATCTTTGTTGGTGTTCCTCTATTCATGTGGTTTACTCCGTTGCTCACAAAGGTAATACTCAAGGGCTTCATCGATCTCCAAACAAAGGTTCATGAGTTGAGATTATCTGCCCAGGTCCACCGTGTCGCTGACACCCGTGTATAAAGCCCCTACAATGGGTCGGCAGCCAAAGATGGGTAAGGATTTGGTAAGAATGTACATAACCTAAGACAGGAACCGTTCGCTAGAGGGATGGTCTCCTATGACGGGTAAATGGACATATCTGTACCAACCACCTAAGCCAGGCGCAACCCTTGTGTTAATTTTATATAAAAAAGGGGGACCTGTGGGAAACCGTGCTGAAGTGCTAGCAGGTGTTGTTTTGTGAAATGTTGAACCTTTGACTTCCTTGAGTGGTTTGTGCTCCCAGCAAGGCAAAACTTGCTACTCTGAGAACACAGAACCAGACTAGGTCAGGAAGTGTGGAGCTGGCCAAAAAACAGGCCCTTGCGTATTACCTTTATTGTAACTACTAGATTGCAGACAGTTCTGTTACTTTTTGATGCCCAGAGTATATAAGCTGCAAAAATAAACTTGGGCTGAGGCATTCTACTTAGAACTGCGGCAGTCTACTTAGAATTGCCTGCCCTCCCGATCCCATCTTTGTCTCTCTTCTTTTTTCTCAATCCTCACTCCCCACTTCAGGGACTGTTCGTCTCGTCGGCAGGCACCGACAGTTAGTGTAGCCACAGCAGTTATATTAGTGGCCAGTGGCTCACTGGTTACAGCTGACGGCCAACTAGCCACAGCTGACGGCCATCCAACCACAGTTGATGGCCATCTACTACCTGAGCCAGCACCCCTCCACGTGAGGCCGAGAGCCTGGAAACTGCTCTCTGGGGCTCTGTCGTGCGGGGTACCCTGCTCGCTGCGCCATTTGTCGTGCAGGGTCTCAGCTCCCGCTCCCCGCCCAAGAACGCAGGACACGGTAAGGCCAAAAAGGAACACCCACGGAGCCATAGATAGGGGAGTCAAACCAATATATTCTCGCTGGCGGCTGGGCTGGAGACACAGGAAGTAGGATCTACATAATCTGCCTAACAGCAGTCCGCGCTTGCCAGCCACCATCTTCTTGCTAGCCCCCATTCCTTTTTGCTAGCATAGCCACAGCCGTTATATTAGTGGCCAATGGCTTACGGGTTACAGCTGACGGCCAACTAGCCACAGCTGCTGGCATCTGATCACAGTTTATGGCCATTTACTACCCGAGCCAGCACCTTTCTATGTGAGGCCGAGAGCCTGGAAACTGTTTTTTGGGGTTTTGTCCCCACACTCCACCCCTACAGGTTCTCGCCTCACAATCTACGCGACAAGTGTCTTCCGCGAGGGTCCCTGTGCGAGGAGCCTGGAGGTGAATGCAATATCCTGGACACAGCCAGGCTCTCTGAGCACAGCCAGGGTTTCTCAGGGCACCACCAGTACTTCTGGGCACAGCCAGACTTCCTGGGCTTCTTAAGGTACCACCAGTCTCCCCGGGCACAGCCAGGGTTTCTCAGGGCACCACCCCAGTACTTCTGGGCACAGCCAGACATCCTGGGCTTCTTAGGGTACCACCTGTTTCCCCGGGCACAGCCAGCTTTTCTCAGGGCACTGCCACTCTCTCTGGGCACAGCCAGACTTCCTGGACACAGCCAGGGCTCACAGGGCACTGCCACTCTCTCTGGGCACAGCCAGACTTCCTGGACTCAGCCAGGGCCTCTCAGGACACTGCCACTCTCTGGACACAGCCAGACTTCCTGGACACAGCCAGACTTCCTGGACACAGCCAGGGCCTCAGGGCACTGCCACTCTCTCTGGGCACAGCCAGACTTCCTGGACACAGCCAGGGCTCTCAGGGCACTGCCACTCTCTCTCTGGGCCTATCGGGGTACCGTGCTGGAACAACAGTGGCTCACATCAAGGTGCTTACATATTATCAATGGTGGCCAGTCAAGACACAAAAGCAAACATCCGCCAGTCCCACTACATGATGGTATGTTCCCAAACAGTCAAGTGTCCATTAAATCAGGGATAGAAGGCAATTCCTCATAGTCCATAGTCATTCGCCAGGGCTGTCCTGGGGGTGAGGGATGACCTTGACCTCACCCTCATCTCACAATGAGGACTCAGCAAGCGTTTCCTCCTGGGACAAGTCCCGCATCCAGGCTGCGTCAGCAAGCAGTTCCCAGCCCACAGGGCCGCAACAACCTTCGCTTTCTCCGCTTTCTCCGGCCTCTGCTGGTTGGGGAACCATCCACATCTTCCCACCGCTCCACGGAAATCGAGCTCTCCGGCAGCTGCTCCTCCTGGTCTTCCTCAGACTGAGCTTTCATACGCACAAACTGCTCCACTGCCCTTCGGAGAGCTTTGGCCAGCACCGTATCCTGCCGACTACGCCATGTGTCACGCGGTGGACCCTGCTCGCTGCGCCATTTGTCGTGCAGGGTCTCAGCTCCCGCTCCCCGCCCAAGAACGCAGGACACGGTAAGGCCAAAAAGGAACACCCACGGAGCCATAGATAGGGGAGTCAAACCAATATATTCTCGCTGGCGGCTGGGCTGGAGACACAGGAAGTAGGATCTACATAATCTGCCTAACAGCAGTCCGCGCTTGCCAGCCACCATCTTCTTGCTAGCCCCCATTCCTTTTTGCTAGCATAGCCACAGCCGTTATATTAGTGGCCAATGGCTTACGGGTTACAGCTGACGGCCAACTAGCCACAGCTGCTGGCATCTGATCACAGTTTATGGCCATTTACTACCCGAGCCAGCACCTTTTCTATGTGAGGCCGAGAGCCTGGAAACTGTTTTTTGGGGTTTTGTCCCCACAGGCTCTGTCCCCACAACATATGATACAAAAATATTTTCCTGTAATAAGGATTTCACATGCCATATATTTTGGGATACAATTAACATGTTGTTTAAACAGCCCAGTAAATACACTTGTACTATTTATATTTTAGAGCTTATACTTTTTTTTCAAATCGTAGACGATTTCTAGTTTTATATTCTCAAGTAGATTATCAATAGGTGATAGAGGAACTTTTCGATTGAATTTAGATTCAAATTCAGCAGGAGCTGGAAAGAAAAAGACAGAATTATGTTCTTTAAAATACAACTAAGTATAAGTGTTAAGAAGAATGAGAAAACCTCTAGATGAGGCCACAGCTCACAACAGGAGATCATATTCAATACAGTTTGCCCACGGCTGCACACTGACTTGACTGCTATTGTGGCCAAGTATCAGAGCTTCTGGTTGTCTCATCCTTCATTCATTTATAAACAAGGTCGTACGACAAGCACTGAAGTTACAAGACGAAGATGACACGGTCCAGCCCTGACCCATCATCTACTATAAGCTGAAGGAACAGATGAACAGGCAATTTCCATTCAGAGGCCCCTATACCATACAAATGCACAACAGGACGCGAGTGGGACCCACAAAAGGGACATCCCAGTATTGATTGTCTGCTCTCTGGTGGAGGTGACATGGATGTTGATGCCTGAAGGACAAGGACAGAGGATGCCAGAGAGAGGGAAGACGCAGATGCGAAGACTAGTGTGGGGGAGAACACTACGGAACGAGAAGTAGTCTGGTTTAGCTAGATGCTAGAGCAAAGGGGCAAACGAGGGTTGGTAGCAAGATATAGGCTGAGATGTTTGGTGAGAACTACATTGATTTGGGTGTTTTCATTCCATGCAAAGCAATGTGGAGTTTCTCCTGAGGGTACATGGTAAACTAATGACAAAGTAAATGACTGGAGATTTAAATGTCACCCATCAGGTGACAGCTACAGTGTTTCCTCCAAAAATAAGACTAACCAGAAATTAAGCCCTAATGCGTCTTTTGGAGCTATAATTAATATAAGACCTGGTCTTATTTTCGGGGAAATATGGTAGCTTGGCCCTTCTAGGAGGTACCGTATTTCCCCAAAAATAAGACCGGGACTTATATTCATTTTTGCTCCCAAAGACACATTAGGTATTATTTTCCGGTTAGGTCTTATTTTCGGGGAAACACCATATATGAACAGTAATTGCTTAAGTATCACTAGATAAGTCTTGTTATTGGGCCTCATTACACTGGCAAAAACATAAAAGTTGATGAAGCCCCGTTTTCAACGTGCAGGTGGAAAGTTCCATAGGGATGGCAGAAGAAAGGAAGGGGACAGGCCATAAATAAAAAGAGATACATAGACTCTTGAGATATTACTCATATGACCTTGTCTTCACTATGAATGTTTATGCTTTCACCTTTTTTATTTGCTAAGGCCAAGAAAATATTTAATGTAGTATCTATTATCAGAACATGGAAAGGGATGCCATTTAATATTTACATTTTATTCCAGAAATCAATGATATCTAACTTGAATTAATACATTTTGGCAACATACCGTCTTTGTATAGTTCTTTAGTTTTTTTTTCCTGGTACTCCAGCAGCGACTGAAATAAATCAAATCTTATTATAGCATTTAAGGTAAACAAGAGACTTTACTGTAGAAATGATATATCTTATGAAATGTGCTCTTTAAATAATGCCTTTAGAGAATAGACTTAACGTATGATTTATATAAATACAAAAAAGTTTAAAAATGAATAACATAAATTACTGCTTATTTTGATTGTACATAATAGAGACCATCTATATGAGATGCTATTTAGATTAATCTGACCAACAGTGCAATTGATATTGGTCTACCTAAGATACATAATTTCAAAAGAGTGACGTTTGATTTGATTGGTACAATGAAGTTTAAACAAGTCAAGTCATATTTTACACTGAATGCATTACTTTGCAATTTTTAGAAAAATTGTCCTTTATAAATGTTTCTTGTTCTTTGTTTTTACTTTAATGGACTTTTCCTTAAAATGAGCTTTCCATTCTTGCACTTCTAGAAAAGTAATCTTAAGGTGTATTCTAGGCTCTTCATTTTTCAGCATAGAACCTTAAAGACATAAAATGATGAAAGTGGTACTCTGCCGTCATGTGAAAATTCTACTGACAGAAACAATAACCAAAACGATTTTGCAGTCTATGACTGAAACATTACCGTATTCGTATGCACAGAAAGATTTCCGAAAAGCTGCTTGAATAAAGTAAGACCTAGAGCCAGTTTTCAAATTTACTTTCTCATTTATGACTTTGTAGAGTTAGAAACAAAAAATAATATATAATTTTTAAATGTGACTTTGTTCCTTAGAGATCAGGTCCAATTTTTGAAACACTAAAATAGCTGTAGTTATAGTCTATTTAATTATGAAATGTGTGGGAGTATTTCAAACTATATTACAAGTGTCCCAGTCTAGAGTGGTCTTACTGAAACCTTTCTTCTGAAAGCTATCCTCTCACAAAATGTCCAAAGTAGTGCTTAAAATAATATCCAGAAATTAATAGACACTATGGTGACAACAATGTGACAGCCAATCCTTGTACAAATTTAGGGGGAATGTGGGAAACCGTGCTAAAGTGCTAGCAGGTATTGTTTTGTGAAATGTTGAACCTTTGACTTCCTTGAGTGGTCTGTGCTCCCAGCAAGGCAGAAGTTCCTACTCTGAGAACACAGAACCAGACAAGGTCAGGAAGTGTGGAGCTGGCCAAAAAACAGGCCCTTGTGTATTACCTTTATTGTAACTACTAGATGGCAGACAGTTCTGTTACTTTTTGATGCCCAGAGTATATAAGCTGCAAAAATAAACTTGGGCTGAGGCATTCTACTTAGATCTGAGGCGTTCTACTTAGAACTGCGGCAGTCTACTTAGAATTGCCTGCCCTCCTGATCCCATCTTTGTCTCTCTTCTATTTTTTCTCAATCCTCACTCCCCACTTCAGGGACTGTTCTTCTCATCGGCAGGCACCGACAGGGGAAGACAAATTTGTTTTCCAATATTTGCATAACACTTTTTTTTGTGAATGGCTTGATAGAAAGGGCTTATAACGTGAATAATGTGACAACAACATCACCAGACAGGCCGTGTAAAATCAATAACTAAATACCATAGAAAGGGAGAGGACTTTCATGAAACAGTTTTAAGTTATTGTTAATCAACAATATAAAATGTAAATCACATTTTTACACGACTTGAATTAAGGAACTACCAATGTAGCGTTATTATTATTTTCCCCCAAAACAGCTCTTTTCTTAAATATTTACTTCAGCACTTTCTGTCGTGTTTCCCCGAAAATAAGATGTAGCTGGACCATCAGCTCTAATGCGACTTTTGGAGCAAAAATTAATATAAGACCCGGTCTTATTTTAACATAATATAAGAATGGGTCTTATGTAATATAAAATAATATCAGACCAGGTCTTATACTAATTTTTGCTCCAAAAGACACATTAGAGATGATGGTCCAGCTATGTCTTATTTTCGGGGAAACACGGTATGTTTATTTCTAGGTGAGGAGTGTGTTCAGATGGTGGAAGTAGCTTGAAGTCCAACATTAATAAGGACAACATATCTGCAGTCTTATTATACTTTTCCATTTATCAAATATATAGAAAGGTGAGAAAATTATACACAAAAAAATGTATCAGCAAACTTTAATTCAAAGGATTTCAACTAGAAGGATTTTCTCATTACTGGCAGTTCTCACTAGACTACGTCTCGGAGAAAGCTCAGGTTCCACTGGGGACACCCACGGGATAGCACAGCTTAGAGTCTGCATCCCTCCTTTAGCTAGGTAGCTCTACACGTCTCTGCTTTGGTTTGTTTTGTGTTAATTGGGGACTACTGAGGAACAGTTTGCTTTTCCCGGATGTCAAATTGTTCTTTTTTTCAATCTAGTTGTGGATGGTGCATCTCACTGGCCAATGTGGGACTTGAACCGGTTACCTTGGTGTTATGGGCACCTCGCTCCAACCACTGAGCCAACAGGCTCCCCACCAGCAGCCCAATTCCAAGCTCAACCCATTGCTTCTCACGGGTCTATGTGGGAATCGAACTGTCAACCTTGGTGTTATGAGCATAGTGCTCCAACCACTGGGCCAACCGGCTGCCCACCATGGTTCATCTCCAAGTTCAAGCCATTGTTTTCAATCTAGCGGCGGAGGGCGCAGTTCACTGGCTCATGTGGGAATCGAACCCACAACCTTGTTGTTAAGAACTTGCACTCTAACCAACTGAGGCATGTGGCCACCCTTGGTCTCTGTTTTTATATACCGTGTTTCCCCGAAAATAAGACCTAGCTAGACAATCAGCTCTAATGCATTTTGGAACAAAAATTAATTAAGACCCGGTCTTATTTTACTATGATATAAGACCGCGTATGATATATGATATGATGTGACGTGACGTGACCGGATCTTACATTGATTTTTGTTCCAAAAGACACATTAGAGCTGATTGTCCGGCTAGGTCTTATTTTTGGGTAAACAGAGTCATTAAACAAAAAAAATTTTCTCAAAGAACGGTACTATTCTTTGATAAAAAGAATATTTTTCAGGTCTGAAAGTCACTGATTTAGTGAAAGTCCCTAATTTTGCATAAGAGGCAACCAAGACTCACAGAGATTATATAGGTCACCTGAGGTCACCAAACCAAGGAGCTGCGGGCCAGGAATGGGATAAGTCTCCCTATTAAGGCTAGCCTGCTATGCCAGCTACTACCTCATATTCCGGAAAATTCCATCAATTTCTGAGTACAACTCAAAGAAAATGAATATGCAAAACTTTGTCATGTAGCTCAATAATGTTAAAGCATGAGAAACAAAATAGTAGCTTTCTAACTCAAGTATTATCTTTAAAGTCATAATTAAAAATAAAGACAGATTAATATCACAAGTCCTATTAACAGTAGTCAAACACACTCAATTTATAAAGCATAAACATTTCTAAACACAGAAAAGGGAACTTGAAGGAGAAAATCATGAGTTAAAGAAAGCAAACTCAAGTTGAGGAAATTCTTCCTTAAAATGACTTGTCTTTTCCTCAGAATCAAATTTGGCTGACCAATATAAACCAACACAGGTAATATTCATGGTGGGGGTTAAGTATAGCGAAATGGGAAAAACAAAACAGATTTCTCTTTACCATCTAGTGCACTTATGTCCAACCTCACATCATCACAATTACATCATCAGTCTTTCCAGTGTTCCCTAGTGATTTGGGACACTTATCTCTGGATCTTGACAGAGTGGGGCTTTTCCATCTCTTATTCAGCCTTGCATGATTGGGCAACCCAACGCCTCACAAGGGAACAACGTTGGCCTTGGAATGAGGGCATTGACTTTAACATAAACAATTTTCCAATTTATGAGGAAATACTGAAAACTAAACACCTCTTTCCTACCAAAAAATAATTAAAGGAAAAATGTCCACAAGCATATTCTCTCTCATTGCTTCTGCCTTTACACTCTTTCATCTTCTGATTTCTGTGGTGAAACCACTGAGAACATTTTAATTGTGCATCATGCTTAAGAATTTACAGAAGCGTTGGCCATTCACTTTCTTTTTGTACCCAGTCCTTCCTCCAGGTTCACCTCTTTGAAGGACTTGGACTCCATTTAGCCGAAGGGCTGTCCGAAAATCCTTGGCTTTGTTCTCCTATGATTTATTAAGGGGAAGCTAAATGAAAACACAAGGTTGGAGCCCCATTTAGCACAGGCCTGTGCTATGTTTCTCTGCATTAAGAAGGCCACAGTTGTTAGATGGGTGGGGGGGAGGGGGTTGGAGATGGGGGGAAGTTTGAAGGGATTGGGGGGCGGTTGGTGACCACAGGATGGCCTCAGGGTCTTTTGAGAATTACTTTGGGGAATTTACTCAATAGTGTTTGGGGATTTTGTTGGGTGTCCGATGGACATGTTTCCTGTTTGGGAGACCACCTCAGGGATGCGGTGGATGCTTGGTCATGGCATTGTACACCAGAGACTGGACATTAATGAATGCCAACTATGATTTTATGTGTATAATGTGATGGCTCGGTGTGAGGTCGGGGTGGTGGTGGATGGGGGGAAGGGGGTTCACGTTGTGAGGGAAGTAAAAATAAAATAAAACTAAAAAAAAAATAAAAGGAGGCCACAAAACACCATCAAAACCACAAACCACCCTGCATTGATCAAAATGGATATTCTTTGGAATGATGTAAACATCATGTCAAGAGAGACAACCCCTTTCTATCTCCACGATATCTACAACTCATCGGGCATCTACAGCCCAAGAAAGGATCTTCTGCTCAACACACTACGATTCCTTAAAAGACCACGCATCTGTAAAAGGGAAGGAGGGTGCACTGGATGTGAAAGGGAGGCAGGATGGAGGAAAGCACAGGGACAGCCCACAGCTGCAGTTCCAGGGGGACAAGGCTGAGCCTGAAGCCCCAGCAAAGGCAGTGGCGGTGGAGGGGACGGGGTACAGCTCCCACATCACTGCCCAGGGGAGGCTAAGTGGGGCAGCAGCAGCATCCCCCCACCCCTCTCCAGATGCAGCAGTGCTGGCACCACCAGGGACCAGTAGCAGCAGCAGAAACAATTCTCCAGTCTCACGACCACACACAGTGCTACCAGTAGACATAGGGAACCAGGTAGTAGCTCAGCGGGCTCAAGAACAGGCTCCCCTCAACCACCCACTTCCGCCACCTGCGTGGTGGTGGTGACCAGAGACCCTGGAGACCTGGATGCAGTTGCAACACCCATCTCCCTGGTCACCCAGGCTTGGACTCCCACACCCACAGCTAAGCCCCCGCCCTTGGAACCCCCATACTCAAGGAGCACCTGTGGGAGAAAACAGAAACTACACTCTTGTACCATCTACTGAAAACAAAAGAAAGACCCCTAATTTTATACCTGTTTAATTGTTCAAATCGAAATGTACCTACATAAGAAAGTATTCACTACTTCAAATGTGCCTGTAGAGGAACAAGCCACTCAGCAGCATGAAGAAGCAAGGTGACATGGTTAACACTGAGAGAAGATGACACTTCTCCAGAAACCAAGTCAAAGTTACGGAAGATTGTGATCTCTGTGACCGAGATTTCAAAACAGCAGTCATGCTCTCTGCTCATCACACAGAACAGCTAAGAGACTTGTAGGAGGATGACTTGAAGGTGGGCAAACTGGGCGAGCAGGGGAAGTGGGAAGGGAGACGTGGCCCGCATCCATGGCTGCGGAGATGCAGGTGGTGCCAGGACAGAACAGAGACCACAGGAGCCAGGAGGTGGGCTCTTTCCCTGTGTCCCACAGCTCATCTCCCTGCCCAGAGAGCAGCATATCCAGAGTTTGAGGCAGTCACCTCAGCTGAGACCTCCAGCTGGGCCCTAGGTAGGACAAAGGAAGTAAACACCATACCTGGGCCCCTCCCCCGACTCTCCCAATCCTACCCCCACCCTTCCAGAGACTCACGCTGGCCTCTGATCTGAGGAGTAGTGTCAGATTACAGAGGACCCATAGTGCTCAGGATCTGGGAGGACCCGGTTTGTAGCTACTGCGACCCAGGGAAGAAGCTGGGAAGTGTGTGACACTGCTGGGCTGAGAGAGAGAAGACTCCTCCATCCCCAGTCCCCACCTTCTCTGACCTGCCCAGGGCAGGGCAATTACAACTGTGGAGACATGCCCAGGGGTTAGCAGTAGGCAGCAGTCGCAGCTCTGGGCTTTCAGCAGCTCAGAAATCTCCCACCACACACGCACACATGCACGCACGCACACACACACGGAAGAAGTGACCTAAGACTCAGGAGACCTGGGCACAGGGCTGGTTGTGTTACTCTCAGTGCTCATATGTGCAGGCAAGAGCAGAAACTGCACTGACTTTGTAGAAACTACCATCCAGACCCGATAGCCCCACTCATCTACATCTGCCGTCCCAGGGTCACTCTGGGCACCAGGTGACCGGCTCTGCCTGAACAATACACAGAGGACTCTCTGGTACAGCAGAGGACGGCCTGGAGATTACTTGGTGGGCTTAAGCCAAGACTGGCGCTGCGTTTTTTGTTTTGTTTTGTTTTTGTATCTTTGATATTTTGCCTGTGTTGAGTGTGGGTTACTGGTTGTTTTCACACGTGAGTGTATTTGGTTTTGACTTTGTTGTTGCTGTTGTGCTTGGTGATTGGCTTTGTTCTGAAATTCCCCTACACCAGGGCCCAGCCCAAGAGTCACAAGATTCAACACCTCCTGACACCAACTCCAGACCCAACCAGAGTATTATTGGGTTTGACCTACAAGTGACACACCCAGAGGGAATTCTCCACAGGCACAAGAGCCCATAGAGGCCAAGTCTAATCGGAGTGGTCCACCCTCACGCAGCAGATCATCCACCGAGGGCAGAGCTAAGTCTCACAACTAGGCAGCCTAGGATCAACCCCACCTACTGACCAGCCAAAAGCAATGGAAGTTCAACTTTACACAGCACAATATACACAACACCAGGGTCACCTTTGGAGCACACGCACAGGAGAATAGGGAAGTGGTGCAAGTCAGATATAAAGGACACACACTACATAAGATAACCCAGCAAAGACCGAGAATCCTAGGGGATCTACCTAATACATCGAAGCAAACATGGAGAGTCAACCAGAATGGGGAAACAAAGAAACATGTCCCAAATAAAAGAACAGAAGAAACCTCCAGAATTGGAACCAAATGAAATAGAGGTAACCAATCTATCAGAGACAGAGTTCAGAACACTGACGAAAAGAATGTTTAAAGAGCTTAGTGACACCATAAAGAAGGATAGAGAAATCATAATGAACAACCAGTTAGAACTAAAGAATACAACAAGTGAAATAAAGCACACGCTTGAAGGAATTACCAGTGGGTTAGATGAGTCAGAGAATCGAATCAGCGACTCAGAAGACAAGTTAACAGTGAACACACAAGCGGAACAAAAATAAATCCACGCCTATATGGCCATTTAATCTACGACAATGGAAGCAAGAATTTACGGTGAGGAAAAGACAGTCTTTTCAATAAATGGTGCTGGGAAACCTGGACAGACACATGCAAAAAGATGAAGCTGGACCACCTCCTTACACCATATACAAGAATAAATTGAAAATGGGTCAAAAACTTAAATGTAACATCTGATACCATAAAACTCCTAGAAGACAATATAGGAAGCAACTTTACATATATTACCCGGAGTAAGATTTTTACTGATACATCCCCTCGGGCAAGGGAAGTAACAGAAAAAATAAACACATGGGATTACATCAAACTAAACATTTTTTTCACAGTAAAGGAAACCATCATTACAACAAAAAAGGGTCCTACTGAATGGGAGAAGATATCTGCCATTGACATATCCAAACTTTATTAAAAAACTCACTCAACTCAGCTCCGAAAAACAATCAACCCAATTAAAAAATGGGCAGAGGACATGAGGAGACATTTTTCTAAAGAGGACATACAGATGGCAAACAGACATATGAAGAAATGCTCAACCTCACTAACCATCAGAGAAATGCAAATAAAAACCACAATGAGATACCACCTCACCCCAGTCAAAATGGTTATCGTCAACAGATCAACAAACAACAAGCGCTGGCGCGGATGTGGAGAAAAGGGAACGCTAGTGCACTGTTGGTGGGATTGCAGATTGGTGCAGCCACTATGGAAAACAGTATGGAGGTATCTCAAAAATCTGAGAATGGAACTACCTTATGAGCCAGCAATTCCACTCCTAGGCATCGATCCGGAGAAATCCAAAACTCTAATTCAAAAAAATGTATGCACCCCTATGTTTATTGCAGCTCTATACACAATAGCCAAGACATGGAAACAATCAAAATGCCCATCGGTAGAGGACTGGATTAAGAAACTGTGGTACATTTATACAATGGAGTATTACGCAGCCATAAAGAAGAAGGAAATCTTACCATTTGCAACAATATGGATGGACCTAGAGAACATTATGTTAAGTGAATAAGTCAGACAGAGAAAGACAAATACCTTATGATCTCACTTATATGTGGAATCTAAAGAAAACAATAAATGAGTGAACTAATCAGAAACAGTCTCAGAGACACAGAGGAAAAACTGAAGGTTGCTAGATGGGAGGGGGGTGGGAATAAGGGGGAAGGTGAGGGGATTACAAAGCACAATCGATAACCCCAAGATTGCCATGGGGATATTAAAGTCAATTTGGTGAATGTAATCAATAATGTAAAGATTTTGTAGGGTATCTGATTACACTTGTCTCATTAGGGAGAGCACCTCAGAGATGATGTAGATGCCTGACAACTGCACTGTACACCTGAAGCTGAAGCTGAACAATAATGAATGTTAATGTTAACTACAATTGTTATGCACACACACATATACATGTATGTATATATATGTTTACAAGAAGTAGAGTACAGCATGAGGAATAGAGGCAGTGGAAATGTAATGGCTGTATGTGATGTCAGAGGGGTCGTTGATGAGGGGAGAGGGGTCATCATTATGTGAGGCATACAAATTATAAATGTGTAACTATTACATTGTTTTGTACACCTGAAACTAATAATAAAAAAGAGTTAAAAATAATAATACTCATTCACTGAAAAAAAAGGAAGACACACAGAACTAGTATCTGCACAGTAAAACAAACAAACAAAAAAATAGCACTTCTTGATGACTTTCAGGCACATATATAACACTTATCAATCAGCAATCTGGCCCTCAGCTTAAAATAACCCAGTTCAACACAGTCGAGTCATGGGCAAAGAGAAACAGGGCTGAGCTATTTTCAGCTGTAGCCCCAGCAAGAAGCTGAGTATATTATATACTATATTATATAAAATACTATATGTCAATAGTCAAAAGACATACAGTATTTACTTCTAGGGCCAAAGATTAGCACGAACCAGGAAAAGCTTGTTCACCTGAAACTAACGACATACATTATACTTCACTTAATTTTTCAAATACAAAGGAGATAACAGACTCTCTGCCACATATTATATACTCCCCCATGAAAGAATTATTATTTCATTATCCTTTTTATGCCTACTGCTGCCTAGAGAAAAAAAAATCAAACTCACTTAAAGCCCTCCTCAATTTGACCTCTACTAACCGTTTTAAACTAATTTTCTATATTGTATGCTGCATATAAATTAGACCAATTGATCCGAGCAGATGATTTGTGCTTTCCTTCCTGTATTCTCCATGTTGCTTAAATGGAATAAACATTTTGGAGGGTAAAACAAAACAAAGTAACAGCATGAAGAATGTCACTGAGATATAACAACACTCAGAAGGCAGTTCAATGACTTCAGGAGTAAAATTAATGACCCGGAGGAGAACTTTATCAAAGAGATGGAAACTATGAAACAGAACCGAACAGAACTCCTGCTGGTCAAGAACTCAAGAATGAGTATTTTTAACAACCACGTCACACGAAGAAAACGAGTTGTGATTTAAAGACTCCCTAGCACTGCCACCTTACTCATCAATTACCCAAATGTTGTCAAGACATATAGACATAAGTGAACTTCATTTTAAAAATTCAATTATTTGCTTAATGTCCCTATTTAGAATATGTACAACTGTGAAGCAACTCATTTTAAAACACTGAAATAGGTAGTGCTACGAATAAAATAAAAATTAACGATATACTCTCTTGTTAGAAGATAACTTTAACCGTAAAAACAGAGACTAATCTTTCTTCAGTATTATAAGTTTGCCGAATTAATAAAAAGGATTATATCTGTTTCATTTAATAATAAACATCCATTTGTGGTTAGGTGTTTGGCCGGCCATCATTCACTTACGCTTAGGGGAAGAAAAACTGGGATGCACAAAACTTTAAAATTTTTATGAATCATCTCCAACTAAAACCAATTAAGAATCCAAAGCATCTCAAAGCATATATTAGGCAATGATATTTAACATCTGAAATAAAATTTAAAGGCAAATTTTCAAGCATTTTAAATGTATCACTTTAGTTACATTTATTAAATAATAATAAATAACTCTTAACACATGAGAGCTCTAGGGACTTAAAAAAAGATTGTAAAATTTCTGTCTCCTTTCTATGTATATTAGCACACATAATTATGCCTTTTACCTCGTGTGCATTAGTCAATGAAACAACTCAAAATTTCATCAACGACAAACAAAGAAACAAAAACTCATAGACACAGACAACACTTAGTGGGTGAGGGGGGAGAGAGAGAGGTAGAAGAGGGAAAAGGGGGTCAAATACATGGCGATGGAAGGAGAACTGACTCGGATGGTGAACACACAGTGAAATATATACATGATGTATTATGGAAATGTACACTTGAAACCCATATGATTTCACTAACCAATATCACCCCAATGAATATATAAGACAAAACAAAACAATATTATATCAAAGAAATAAAAAACAAAGAAATATGAAACGCAAGGGAAAGAAGCTAATATAACTAACCTTGGGACAGTAATACCCCATGCTGTCATTTGAAGCCCGTGCGGTTGACTTAGGAATCACCAAATTTTCTCTTGGAGCAGGATTTCCACTGAGGAGAAACTCACTATTCAAACTTCCAACACATGGTGGCTCAAGGACTCCCCTCCTAAGAGCAGTGCTGAGAAACTCCTTCGGCTGTTCCTTTGCCTGAACATCGGTTCTAGCCTCTGCCAGTCTTTCATTAGCACTGTGAAGATTGTAAGACACAAAGCTTTGAATGTTATTTTTCCTGAATGACTTGCATTTTTTTCAAGTTGCCATAATAAATAGTAAAATAAATTTCCCATTAAACAGCATTTTAACATTGAAAATGCGTCAGGGCAGACCTACCATGCACAAGGATAGGTTTCAAATTATCCTAAACAAGCACATATGTTTCTATGGGGATGCCAGACTAAGAAGAAATTCAAAGTAGGGAGGGGAGGACACGGGCTATCAGTGAAATCGACGGATTCACAGATAATACTTGCTGCCTTCTGCAATGGCTGAACCAATAAGATTCTTGAGGATTGCCATGAGACATACATAGCAAACGAGTTTAGAATTTTTTAAAAATCCCACCAAGATATTTTCAAGCCTTTGCTGTCACCGCCCTTGGGTAACGCCCTCATTACCCTGAGGACTGAGGTGTCATTTAGAACAACAGCCTCTGGGGGAGAAGGAGGGAGCCTGGTGGGTGATCCTACTGAATGAAACCGCTCCGCAGGCGTGTAGCTTATAATATAACACTGTGACCAAGGCGCTGGGCGTGGGCTCTGCGCTTTCTGTCTTCCACACACCCCCTCAGGCTCACCACCTTATCTTTTTAGCCACTTCTTGGGTTATACTACCCTCACCCCTACGTTGTTTACCCTCTGGTATATTTCACATATATGCCTTTGTGGACATCAGAAAGACTAGAAAGAAGAGCTTGTCTGAAAGCGACCTCCAGAGATAATAACACAGAGCACAATGGAGACAGTATATGTACCAAGTGCCAGAATATACAGAGTACTTAACCCTTTGGGTTTAAGTTGTTATCTTATAATAAATAGTTACCTCATTAAAAACCATTTTGGGGAATTCTGACAAACAATTTTATAATAAATAGTGTTGTCTAAATCATAAAGCTTCAAAAACACTTTGCTTAAAGACTGGTAGATCAGATTAACTCTATGAAAACCGTGAGAAGGAAAAATACAATCATGTAAACCAAAAATGGAGAGAGATGCAAATGTCCTGAACTAACTAACATTTTAAAAGTAATTTATTCACTAACATCATTTTCCAAAATTATACTATTTAGTAAGCTTTCATTTCCTATCAATCTCGGGAATCTGCCTGGATAAAAATTATACTTCGATAGATGAATGGATAAAGAAGTTGTGGTACATATACACAATGGAATACTATTCGGCGTTAAGGAAAGATGATATAGGAGCATTTGTGACAACATGGATGGATCTCGAGAGAATAATGCTAAGTGAAATAAGTCAGACAGAAAAAGCAGAGAACCCTATGATTTCACTGATATGTGGTATATAAACCAAAAAGAACAAGACAAACAAATGAGAAACAAAAACTCATAGACACAGACAATAATTTAGTGGTTACCAGAGGGTAAGGGGGTGGGGGGTGGGTGATGAGGGTAAAGGGGATCAAACATATGGTGATGGAAGGAGAACTGACTCTGGGTGGTGAACACACAATGGGATTTATAGACGATGTAATACAGAATTGTACACCTGAAATCTATGTAAATTTACTAACAATTGTCACCCCAATAAAATTAGTAAAAAAAAACCCATTTATTATCAAAGAAATTATCAATAAATTGGACTATATTATAAAAAAAAATTATACTTTAGAGGCAAATTAATGAGCTCGATTGATTTTCTCTGACTTTGTTTACACTTACTTGTTTAGTTTGTTTTCCGCTGCTGTTCTAAGTTTTAATTCCTCTAGGTAGAGGTGTTTACATTCTTCGAATTCTATTTTACGAGAAGTTTCCACTTTGGAGAGTTCAGATTCCAGACGTTTAATTCTGAGTTCCATGTCACTTACGGAAGCGCCATCATGGACATTTAACGGGTGTAGGTTTTTTTGAGATGCTGCTGGTTCCTAAAGCCAACAGAAAGGATACATTTTAAAAATAATTATAAACTGAATAATTACAGTCTATTTGTATTCTTTAGTATAAGTCAATGATTTGGAGGGCAATTTAAATGTAAAAAAAGCTGATGTTTAAAATATTTGTCATCAATACAGAATGAAATAAATCTGAATCATGAAAATACTTTGAATCATCTCATTTGACTATTCCAATAAGAGAATCAATATTAAATTTTAAAAATTGAACAATATGACTTAATAATCTAAGAATATGGTGCATTTTATTTTCCTTATTTCCTAATAGTCTCGTTTTATATCAATTGGTCTTACAAATCAAACGATTTTGCAGAAAGAACAAATCTCAAAGATCAACTTAGTGACAATAATGATGGGAACTGAAATATTTAAAAGGAGAAGCAAATACCACCTTAGTTCCAGAAATGTAAAAAAAATAAAATAAAAACAACTGCCATGAAGGGGAGTAGAAGAATCACATACACTATGCATATCGAAAACGTAATTTGCAGCAAAATGAATTAAGGCGTGTTAAAAATCAATGAATTAACCTGCAAAAATAGATTTGAAAAAATTTTTCTACTACATCCTGTCTTGCTCAATCTTCAATATCCCAGAATTTACTGTGGTCTGCTTCACTCTTTTCTACCACATTCGTGACTATATGAATTTTGAGGTTTAATAATTTTTATCTCCACTCTTTTTATTCTCTACTTTTTCACATGACTTTTGTACTCCTTTCATAGATAATAACTCCTGTTTAAGATTGATTTTCTTCAACAAAACATAAATATCTTTTTATAAAAAAACTTTTTAAAACAAATTTTTTTTTTTATAATTGGGGAACAGTGTTTTTTCCAGGACCCATCAGCTCCCTGTCAAGTAACAGTTTCCAATCTAGTTGTGGGATGCGCAGCTCAGCTCCAAGTCAAATTGTTCTCTTCAATCTACTAGTTATGGAGGGTACAGTTCACAGACCCATGCAGGAATCGAACAGGCAACCTTGGTGTTATGAGCACTGCGCTCTAACCACTGAACCAACTGGCCGGCCGCTCACTGGGGGCTCAGCTCCAAGCTCTAGCCATTGTTTTCAACCTAGTTGTGGAGGGTGTAGCTAACTGGACCATGTGGGAATCGAACCAGCAACCTTGGTTAGCAAGGATTGGAACCAGCACGATGCTCTAACCATGGAGCCAACTGGCCACCCCACAGATGGAGACATTCTGAAGATGCAGTTTCCAGTTTTGCTTTGAGAGCATCATTGTGAATGAGTAAGATAGTATGATTTGGTTACGAAGGAAGTTGACTGAGAAGAGTCTAACCCCAAACCAGTATCAATTTGTGAAATAAACTCAGTTGCCATAAAACGTCATCGATACTGTAGTAGATCCTTAGAATGTGGAAACTTGAATTACTCAGAATGAAGAACAAAGAGAAAAGCACCAGGAGACTCAAAAATGTATCCTTTATTGTCATCGACTTTGCCACACAACATCTGTACTTGATTTTCTACGATTTCCTGAATGATTGGTTCAAGTTTTTCTTCTATAAAATGACTGTAAGTCACCTCTGAGTTGATAGTCTCTCACCTGTTCCCCATTTTAACTCTCGATAATTTCTTACGAAGTTGTAGGGAGTTACAAGTAACTCATCTTGAGATAGTTAGGCCTCCGTCAGCTACAAATGTTTCATGGTAATTTGAATTGCTTTCAAGAAGAAATGATTCCCAAGGTTAAGGAGAAATTACATCTCACACTGTGAATGTTTAGTGAGATGATCGCTACATTTTTTTCAACAACAAAAAAGTGTCTTAATTCGATAATGCTATCTTGTAATCCTCTCTTTCCACAATATACAAGAACATCCTAAACAGCAATAATAACAACAACAAATCTGCTGGGATTTCAGTGATACTGAGTTGGGTAGAACTACTTTCCTGTAGATACAATGCTTATTTGGTAAGATGAGGAGAGTGGATGGATGTAGTGTTTTTAAAACATGGCTACAAATTCTTGACATTTCTCCATGAAATTCCCTCCCTTTTAATATGTGCTTGCCTTAAAAAGTAACTGGATTCTAGTGCATGGAATAGGGCAGAACTGCTGTGAGAATGCTATGCCTGCGGCAGAAAATGTGATACAGCTTCCATCTGACTTTCTCTCGGGAAGCTCGCCCTGAGAACCCAGCCAGCATGTTGTGCAGATGAAGAAGCCCAGGACACACAGTGAGGCCTCCTACAGATGTTCGCGCTGAGACAGCCCCAGTGGGCGTCCCGGCCAAAACCCCGCTTCAACTGCTACACGTGTGTGTAACAGCCTTTAGATGATTCTCATTCGCAGCTTCATGGCAACGCAGCTGATGCCAAGTGGAACAGAAATGAGCTAGTCTCACTGAGCTTCACTCAACTGCATTACTGGTGAACAAAACAGATGCTGTTTTGAGCCACTAGCTTTTGAGTTGGTTTCTTGAGCAGCAATGAACAACTGCATTGATACTGATATTCAAAATGGTGTGAGGCCACAAAGAAAAGCAATCTAAAACCTGTAGGAGTGCCTTTCCACCAGGAGGTAGGTGGAACCCGAAAGGATGTGGAGAAGAATGAGAACGACACCCACAAGAGCCTCCAAGAGACGGTTATTGGGGGCTTGCGGGCCCCTAAAGAGGCTGGCCACAAAGACTTCTCAGCTAGTGAAGAAAATGAGTCTGAAATCTGGATAAAAGGGGACTCTTGCTGTGAAGTAACCAAGTAAAATCCATGAGATACATGAGCTAACGAAAGACTGTGAACTGTAAAGGAACCAGGACTTATTGTGTTCAAATGTGTTTCCCATTTACAGCATCTCCCACATGCCCTGTTGTCAAATCATGCTAAAATGAAGAAATGGCTTCTGAGTGAAGATCAAATTCGCTGTGCTCCCAGGAAGACATGATCTACGGATGAGGACAAGACTGTAAAGCCTTCCTCAAGACTTCGAAAGAGTTAAAGTGGGGCCTTAAATTCCTGGAAGGCTTTTCAGAGGAAAAGAATTTTAAAGGCATGGTCCTACAACAGCTACAGGAAGCCCAAGAGCTTATCTCAAAACGATGTATGACGGTGGCTTTTCTAATGGCACGAACCCCAATAAACTCTCACGCAACTCCAAGTTTTTAGGATAATCAAGTAGCAAAAAACCACCTTGTTACCTTGGACTAATAAAAACCAAGAGAGTGAAAAATAGAGGAGGCCTGTGGGTCTTAGACATTTGGGTGGAGGAATGACGCTGAGGGATGAGCTGCAAGCACAGGTCATTTCTTATGAAAAGGACAGAACAAAGAGCTCACAGGGGACAGCAAAGGGCCATGGAGAAGCATTGGCGTGATTAGGACTAAGTCCTAATCAAAGAACGGACAGCACACATCAGGCTGTATTTCAGAATTGCTATGGACTAACGTGCCTTCCACTTTCTATTTCTGCAGGGGAAACTTCAGCAGTCGAGCAGAATGTTGGGTGTGTGGGTGGTAGATAACTTGTCTCTTCCTTTCTCATGTTTTCATATTGAAAGGAATTGTCCTCAAGGGGCTTTATCCTAGAAACCAAAACCCAGGCCCTTCATCCCCATTTGCACCAGACTAAGATGGTAAAATCTTAGTTTCGAACCTGAGCCTGATGCCATTAAATTGAGACTTGTGGCGAGTATTGTGTAGGGATGAGTGTATTTTCCATGTGGGGGGAATGTAAAGAATTGTGGCCAGTGGACAGATCAAGGTGGTTTTTAAATGTGTCCGTAAATTTTGAAATATTCATTGCATAAAACCACTAGAATATGGGTCAACATTAGTGACTGGCTCCTAATGAACAGAATATGTTGAAAGACATTCCGTGTGAATTCCAAGACTCCTTCACAAAGGGCAACACAACTCCTGTTGGTTATGTCTCTGAGGATCTGAACCTTGGAATCCAGCCCCGTGTTGTGGGGAGGCTCGGGCCACAATGCGAGCCGGGTGTTCAGGTGTAGGTCTTCCTGCTGTCTGCCCCAAACAAATCTTTTACTTGTTTCTGATTGATTAATTACTTCCTGAATTTTAACAGCTGTACTCTTGAAATGTTTTCTTTGGATGGGATGAAATATTTATTCCATTAATTATATATGAAGCTAAAGGTACAACTATGCATCTCAATGTGTTTCTGAGAATGTAGGATCTATGCCAAGAACAAGATTGGCACCAGTGTTTCAGAAAAGAACCGGGTCAAACAGAATCTACTTTTCAATTGCAAGATGATGGATTAGAGAGATTTCTAAAGAGGAAAGCAGATGGTCCAGGTTTCATCTTCTCCTTCCTAGACAGTGAAATCTATGGAAGAGGCTATGGATTAGGAGATAGACAAAATGAAGAAAGTTGTCCACCAAGTATCAGATCCTATTACCGACATTTGATGGAAATGGGAGTGAAAGGGAGGCACTGGGTTAAAGATTAATGTTTTGAATGAAGAAAACAAAAGGAATGAGTCGACTTTGTAAGCCTAATATCCCATCATGTCATAAGGTCACCAAGGTCTGCGGGCCACAGGCTCCATCCAGAAGCAAAACATCTCCACAGAAGTGGAATTAAAGATATTCCCCTACATTGACATTTTATTATTCCATAAGGCATCTGGTAATATGCAAGATGACTGGGGAAGCGTTCTCATAACATTTGATTTGGTAATGGTGTACGGACAGATCTATAGATCAATAAATTGGAAAAGATGATCCAAAAATTAACCCTCATATATACAGTCAAGTGATTTTTGACAAGGGTGCCGAAAAATCCAGTTGGGCATGAACAGTCTTTTGAACTAACGATACTGGGTCTAGTGGATATCCACATGCAAAAGAAAAATTAAACCTCTATATCATACCATATATAAAATTATTTCAAAAGGTAAAAGCGAAAACTATAAAAGCTTTGAAGAAGCTTCATGTCTTCATGACTGGAGTTGGCAATTGTGTCTTAGATATGACAGTACCAAACAAAAGTAGATTACTGTACTTCATTAAAATAAAAAAAAACTCTATGCTTTAAAGGACACCATTGAAAAACTAAAAAGGCAAGCTAATGAAAGGGAGAAATATTTGAAAATCCTATATCTGATAAGCGATTTGTATCTAGGATATATAAAGAATTCTTACAATTCAACAAGACAAAGACAAACCAATTTTAATGGGCAATGGAATTGAATAATCAGTTCTTCAAAGAAGTTATACAAATGGACAATAAGCATGTGAAAAGATTGCTCAGCATCATTAGTCATCAGAAAATACATCAAAACCACAATATGGAGCAGAGAGTTCACTAGTGGTTCCCTAGGGCTAGGAAGAGTGGGAAGGGCAGACGGGCACACGGTGAAGGCTAACAGTACACAGATACTTTCCAGGGTGATGAAAATGTTGTAAAACTGACTGTGATGATGACTGCATAAAGCTTTGAATACACTAATGTGGGAAACCGTGCTGAATTGCTAGCAGATGTCATTTTGTGAAATGTTGAACCTTTGACTTCCTTGAGTGGTTTGTGCTCCCAGCAAGGCAAAACTTGCTACTCTGAGAACACAGAACCAGACAAGGTCAGGAAGTGTGGAGCTGGCCAAAAAACAAGCCCTTGTGTATCCCAACATTGTAACTATTAGATTGCAGACAGTTCTGTTAGTTTTTTGAGGCCCAGAGTATATAAGCTGCAAAAATAAACTTGGGGTGAGTCATTCTACTTAGAACTGAGGCATTCTACTTAGAACTGCATCAGTCTACTTAGAATTGCCTGCCCCCCCTCCTCCCCTCCCCCCCATTCCATCTTTGTCTCTCTTCTTTTTTCTCAACCCTCACTCCCTACTTCAGGGACTGTTAGTCTCGTCGGCAGGCACCGACAAGTGGCGCCCGAACAGGGACCTGAATACTGGGGATAAAGTGAAGGACACCGCAAGGAGCTGAGACGCGTCACATAAGGTAAGGGGTGCGGTGAGATACCACAGTCGGGAGTAAAAAATCATGGGACAGGGTAAAAGCAGAATGTCTTTTACTCAAATGTTAAAAGTGTGCTAAACGGACTGGACCCCCAAGGTGAGGAGGGCCTAGATGAGGAAGGCCTAGAGGAAGCCGGTCCTCGATATCATGACCCTGAAGATTATAATGGGGTGGTTCAGACAGAAACAGGTGCTAAGACAGGACATCTGAATCCTCTCCAGGCAGAGATTGATGGATTGCAGTCAGCAATTGCCTCCCTCTCTGTGCAGGTGCAGATGGTACAATCGAGGCAGGCAGAACAGACTTGCCCTCGTGATTCTCCTCTGCGTAAGGTTTTGCAAACCGCCTGCAAGTTAGGGGAAGATACTGGAGATTCTGGGTTGGCATTTCCAGTGATAGAAAGACAGGACGCACAAGGAAATCCTGTCCGAGACCATGTGCCTTTTGCATTCAAAAGTTTAAAAGAATTAAAAATGGCATGTTCTCAATATGGTCCTAATGCCCCGTTCACCCAGGCCCTGCTAGAATCACTAGCTACAGAAGCCCTGCCGCCTAGTGATTGGAAGCAACTTGCTAGGGCTTGCTTATCAGGAGGGGACTATATCTTATGGCAGTCTGACTTTGCAGAATTCTGTCAGAGTACTGCAGAGATAAATCAGACACAAAACATTCCTATCTCCTTTGATATGTTGGCAGGTGAAGGACCTTATAGAGACTTGCAAACACAATTAAATTTTGACCCGGCTGCTTATGTACAAACAAGTGCTGCCGCCAGGCGTGCATGCAAAAATTTTCCTATGCCTGGAAAACGTTCTGAGGACCTCTCTAAAATTATCCAGGGGCCTGATGAGACTTTCCAAGACTTCCTTTCGCGATTAATGCAGGCGGCTGGAAGAATTCTGGGAGACTCAGATGCCAGCATGCTGTTAGTTAAATAGCTCGCTTTTGAGAATGCTAATTCTGCATGCCAGGCTGCATTATGACCTTACAAAAATAAGAGTGACTTGTCAGATTATGTCTGGTTGTGCTCAAAAATAGGACCTTCTTATACACAGGGTCTTGCAATGGCCGCTGCTTTGCAAGGAAAGACTGTTAGAGAAATTTTATTCCAACAACAACAACAAAAGAAAATAAAGGGACAGGGCATCTGTTTTGGGTGTGGACAGCCGGGCCATATGATCAAAAACTTCCCTAATAAACAAGGTCAGCCTCAAAGGAAGGAGGGCCCAAAACAACCTGGATTATGCCCAAAATGTAAGAGAGGTAAACACTGGGCCAATGCATGTAAATCTAAGAGGGATGCCTCCGGTAATCCTCTTCTTCCAGGAAACAGGAAGAGGGGCCAGCCCCAGGCCCCGCAACAATGCTATGGGGCGCTGCCGCAGTTGGTCCCCCACCAGGGAAATCCATTCAGGAACTCTTCCCAGCAACCCCAGGCAGCGCAGGATTGGACCTCAGTAGCGCCGCCTACACAATACTAACACCTGAGATGGGAATGCGAGCTATTCCTACAGGGGTCTTTGGGCCTCTGCCTCCACAAACTGTGGGACTAATCCTAGGAAGGAGTAGTATTACCATGAAAGGGATATTGGTTGCTCCGGGAGTTGTGGATATGGATTATACAGGAGAGATCAAGATTACGACACATTCGCCTGGAGGCACTTCAGTGATCGATAAGGGCCCACGCATAGCACAATCATTGTTAATTCCACATGTCAAACCGGGTAAAACAGCAGGCCATAAATCCCGAGGCGACGCGGGCCTTGGTTCATCAGATGCTTATTGGGTCCAGGCCATTCACCACCAGGCCAGAATTACCACTATCCATTAACGGCCGTTCCTTCATGGGCCTTTTAGACACAGGGCCGATGTCTCTGTTTTAACTGCAGATCAGTGGCCTAGCCACTGGCCAAAGCAGCAAACAGTAACCCAGTTACAAGGCATAGGACAATCTCAATCACCAGAACTGAGCAGTGATATATTGTTGTGGAAAGATCAAGAGGGACATGAAGGATCCTTTCAACCATACATAGTGGCAGGATTGCCTGTCAATCTATGGGGCAGAGATGTCATGAGTCAGATGGGAGTTTACCTGTACAGCCCTAATCAACAGGTCACTAAGATGATGTTCCATCAGGGACTCCTGCCTAGAGATGGCTCAGGTCCCTCTGGACAAGGGAGAAAAGAGCCTATCTTTCCCTCGCCCTTACCACAGAGAGCTGGCTGGGGATATTTTTAACGGGGGTCACTACTCCTCCTGTACCCCATGCAGATGCTATCACTTGGAAAAGCGACGCACCTGTTTGGGTAGAACAGTGGCCCCTAGCATCAGAAAAGATACAGGCTGCAAGGTTGCTGGAATAGGAGCAACTCGATAAGGGACATACAGCACTTTCTAACTCTCCATGGAAATCTCCAATATTTGTAATTAAGAAAAAATCAGGTAAATGGAGGTTGTCACAAGATTTGAGAAAAATAAATGAGACTATGGAGCTCATGGGGGCTTTACAACCAGGATTGCCTAATCCTTCTGCTATACCCCAAAACACATATAAGAGAATCCTGGCTTTAAAGGATTGTTTTTATACCATACCATTGTGCCCCAAGGACTGTAAAAGGTTTGCTTCAACTAACTTACAAGAACCTATGAAGAGATATCAATGGCTGGTGCTGCCCCAAGGTATGGCTAAAGCCCTACTCTATGTCAAGAATGTGTGGCAGCAGCGTTAGAGTCTACCCCATCTCCCCACATACAATCCTTAATCACACTCTTTGTTCTAAATTTTTAAACCTGGATGCGCGTGGCAGATCTGCCGCAGATCGTTTCTGGCATCCTAACACTGAACAAGATTATGCCCAAGTGAGATGGCGGGATCCAGTTACTAACCAGTGGCATGGGCCAGACCCAATCCTAATTTGGGGACGAGGGCATGTTTGTGTTTATTCACAGGGCAATGGAGGTGCGCGGTGGCTGCCTGAGAGGTTGGTGCGGCTTGCTGATGAGCCTCTTCGAGATCCTGTTGGTTGCGCAGATGCCTCAGGGTGAGACATACTGGGCATATGTTCCTGACCCTCCCATGCTACACCCCACTGTGTGGAACAGGCCTGAAGTCATTGGTGGGACAAATGACACTAGGCTATTAGGACATCCATTTGCTCCTGCCGTCCTACAAGCTGTTGGATTCAATCATACCGGCTTAGGCATAGGACTCCTCATATGCTTCGCAAAGACTGTCAACGTTACCGGATGTTTCCGTGTGGGCAGCCAGACAATTCACGGAGACAACCAAGGACAGAGTGTCACATTCCATCAGCCAGCAGGATGGAAAAACATCAGGGATAAAATCCCCACCTCCACCACAAGCCCATGGTCCTTGCGGTGAGGAGAACAGAAAAAACAGCAGATCCATCCTTTGGAGACAGTATACCTCCCGGCCCCCAAGACATATTTGGAAACTAGTGGGAGCAATGGATACAGTGACTATGAGTATGGACGAGGGTCGAGGCAAGGTAGAAGGCAATACCACTGCTTGTGTCAAGGCTCCATATGTGCTTATGATTGGAAATTCTAACATCACCCCTATTGACGGGGTCCAGTTTAATGTATCTTGTATACAGTGTAACCTAAGTAATAGCATCAATTGGTCAAATGACAAAAGTAGAGCTGTAGTTCTCCACTGACCATCTTTCATTATGGTACCTGTTAACATTTCAGGTCCTTGGTACTCGGACCTCAGAGGAGAATTCCCCTCCTTTCTAGCTCTGTTCCATTTGCTACTGCCTTTTGTAATAATCTTTGTTGGTGTTCTTCTATTCATGTGTTTTACTCCGTTGCTCAGAAAGATAATACTCAAGGGCTTCATCGATCTCCAAACAAAGGTTCATGAGTTGAGATTATCTGCCCAGGTTCAACGTGTCACTGACACCCGTGTATAAAGCCCCTACAATGGGTCGGCAGCCAAAGACGGGTAAGGATTTGGTAAGAATGTACATAACCTAAGACAGGAACCGTTCACTAGAGGGATGGTCTCCTATGACGGGTAAATGGACATATCTGTACCAACCACCTAAGCCAGGCGCAACACATGTGTTAATTATATATATATATATATATATATATATATATATATATATATATATGTATATATATATATATAACAAAAAAGGGGGACCTGTGGGAAACCGTGCTGAAGTGCTAGCAGGTGTTGTTTTGTGAAATGTTGAACCTTTGACTTCCTTGAGTGGTTTGTGCTCCCAGCAAGGCAAAACTTGCTACTTTGAGAACACAGAACTAGACAAGGTCAGGAAGTGTGGAGCTGGCCAAAAAACAGGCCCTTGTGTATTACCTTTATTGTAACTACTAGATTGCAGACAGTTCTGTTACTTTTTGATGCCCAGAGTATATAAGCTGCAAAAATAAACTTGAGCTCAGGCATCCTACTTAGATCTGAAGCAGTCTACTTAGAACTGCGGCAGTCTACTTAGAATTGCCTGCCCTCCCGATCCCATCTTTGTCTCTCTTCTATTTTTTCTCAATCCTCACTCCCCACTTCAGGGACTGTTCGTCTCGTCGGCAGGCACCGACAGGGGAAGACAAATTTGTTTTCCAATATTTGCATAACACTTTTTTTTGTGAATGGCTTGATAGACAGGGTTTATAACGTGAATAATGTGACAACAACATCACCAGACAGGCCGTGTAAAATCAATAACTAAATACCATAGGAAGGGAGAGGACTTTCATGAAACAGTTTTAAGTTATTGTTAATCAACAATATAAAATGTAAATCACATTTTTACACGACTTGAATTAAGGAACTACCAATGTACCGTTATTATTATTTTCCCCCAAAACAGCTCTTTTCTTAAATATTTACTTCAGCACTTTCTATCGTGTTTCCCCGAAAATAAGATGTAGCTGGACCATCAGCTCTAATGCGACCTTTGGAGCAAAAATTAATATAAGACCCGGTATTATTTTAACATAATATAAGAATGGCTCTTATGTAATATAAAATAATATCAGACCAGGTCTTATACTAATTTTTGCTCCAAAAGACACATTAGAGATGATGGTCCAGCTATGTCTTATTTTCGGTGAAACACGGTATGTTTATTTCCAGGTGAGGAGTGTGTTCAGATGGTGGAAGTAGCTTGAAGTCCAACATTAATAAGGACAACATATCTGCAGTCTTATTTATACTTTTCCATTTATCAAATATATACAAAGGTGAGAAAATTATACATAAAAAATGTATCAGCAAACTTTAATTCAAAGGATATCAACTAGAAAGATTTTCTCATTACTGGCAGTTCTCACTAGACTACGTCTCAGAGAAAGCTCAGGTTCCACTGGGGACACCCACGGGATAGCACCGCTTAGGAGTCTGCATCCCTCCTTTAGCTAGGTAGCTCTACACATCTCTGCTTTGGTTTGTTTTGTGTTAATTGGGGACTACTGAGGAACAGTTTGCTTTTCCCGGATGTCAAATTGTTCTTTTTTTCAATCTAGTTGTGGATGGTGCATCTCACTTGCCAATGTGGGACTTGAACCGGTTACCTTGGTGTTATGGGCACCTCGCTCCAACCACTGAGCCAACAGGCTCCCCACCAGCAGCCCAATTCCAAGCTCAACCCATTGCTTCCCACGGGTCTATGTGGGAATCGAACTGTAAACCTTGGTGTTATGAGCACAGTGCTCCAACCACTGGGCCAACCGGCTGCCCACCATGGTTCATCTCCAAGTGCAAGCCATTGTTTTCAATCTAGTGGTGGAGGGCGCAGTTCACTGGCTCATGTGGGAATCGAACCCACAACCTTGTTGTTAAGAACTTGCACTCTAACCAACTGAGGCATCTGGCCACCCTTGGTCTCTGTTTTTATATACCGTGTTTCCCCGAAAATAAGACCTAGCTAGACAATCAGCTCTAATGCATTTTGGAACAAAAATTAATTAAGACCCGGTCTTATTTTACTATGATATAAGACCGCGTATGATATATGATATGATGTGACATGATGTGACGCATCTTACATTAATTTTTATTCCAAAATACACATTAGAGCTGATTGTCCGGCTAGGTCTTATTTTTGGGTAAACACAGTCATTAAACAAAAAAAATTTTCTCAAAGAACGGTACTATTCTTTGATAAAAAGAATATTTTTCAGGTCTGAAAGACACTTATTTAGTGAAAGTCCCTAATTTTGCATAAGAGGCAACCAAGACTCACAGAGATTATATAGGTCACCTGAGGTCACCAAACCAAGGAGCTGCGGGCCAGGAATGGGATAAGTCTCCCTATTGAGGCTAGCGTGCTATGCCAGCTACTACCTCATATTCCGGAAAATTCCATCAATTTCTGAGTACAACTCAAAGAAAATGAATATGTAAAACTTTATCATGTAGCTCAATAATGTTAAAGCATGAGAAACAAAATAGTAGCTTTCTAACTCAAGTATTAGCTTTAAAGTCATTAATAAAAATAAAGACAGATTAATATCACAAGTCCTATTAACAGAAGTCAAACACACTCAATTTATAAAGCATAAACATTTCTAAACACAGAAAAGGGAACTTGAAGGAGAAAATCATGAGTTAAAGAAAGCAAACTCAAGTTGAGGAAATTCTTCCTTAAAATGACTTGTCTTTTCCTCAGAATCAAATTTGGGTGACCAATATAAACCAACACAGGTATTATTCATGGTGGGGGTTAAGTATAGCGAAATTGGAAACACAAAACAGATTTCTCTTTACCATCTAGTACACTTGTGTCCAACCTCACATCATCACAATTGCATCATCAGTCCTTCCAGTGTTCCCTAGTGATTTGGGACACTTATCTCTGGATCTTGACAGAGTGGGGCTTTTCCATCTCTTATTCAGCCTTGCATGATTGGGCAACCCAACGCCTCACAAGGGAACAACGTTGGCCTTGGAATGAGGGCATTGACTTTAACATAAACAATTTTCCAATTTATGAGGAAATACTGAAAACTAAACACCTCTTTCCTACCAAAAAATAATTAAAGGAAAAATGTCCACAAGCATATTCTCTCTCATTGCTTCTGCCTTTACACTCTTTCATCTTCTGATTTCTGTGGTGAAACCACTGAGAACATTTTAATTGTGCATCATGCTTAAGAATTTACAGAAGCGTTGGCCATTCACTTTCTTTTTGTACCCAGTCCTTCCTCCAGGTTCACCTCTTTGAAGGACTTGGACTCCATTTAGCCGAAGGGCTGTCCGAAAATCCTTGGCTTTGTTCTCCTATGATTTATTAAGGGGAAGCTAAATGAAAACACAAGGTTGGAGTCCCATTTAGCACAGGCCTGTGCTATGTTTCTCTGCATTAAGAAGGCCACAAAACACCATCAAAACCACAAACCACCCTGCATTGATCAAAATGGATATCCTTTGGAATGATGTAAACATCATGTCAAGAGAGACCCCTTTCTATCTCCACGATATCTACAACTCATCGGGCATCTATAGCCCAAGAAAGGATCTTCTGCTCAGCACACTACGATTCCTTAAAAGACCACGCATCTGTAAAAGGGAAGGAGGGTGCACTGGATGTGAAAGGGAGGCAGGATGGAGGAAAGCACAGGGACAGCCCACAGCTGCAGTTCCAGGGGGACAAGGCTGAGCCTGAAGCCCCAGCAAAGGCAGTGGCGGTGGAGGGGACGGGGTGCAGCTCCCACATCACTGACCAGGGGAGGCTAAGCGGGGCAACAGCAGCATCCCCCCACCCCTCTCCAGATGCAGCAGTGCTGGCACCACCAGGGACCAGTAGCAGCAGCAGAAACAATTCTCCAGTCTCACGACCACACACAGTGCTACCAGTAGACATAGGGAACCAGGTAGCAGCTCAGCGGGCGCAAGAACAGGCTCCCCTCAACCACCCACTTCCCCCACCTGAGTGGTGGTGGTGACCAGAGACCCTGGAGACCTGGATACAGTTGCAACACCCATCTCCCTGGTCACCCATGCTTGGACTCCCACACCCACAGCTAAGCCCCCGCCCCTGGACCTCCCATACTCAAGGAGCACCTCTGGGAGAAAACAGAAACTACACTATTGTACCATCTACTGAAAACAAAAGAAAGACCTCTGATTATATATCTGTTTAATTGTTCAAATCGAAATGTACCTACATAAGAAAGTATTCACTACTTCAAATGTGCCTGTAGAGGAACAAGCCATTCAGCAGCATGAAGAAGCAAGGTGACATGGTTAACACTGAGAGAAGATGACACTTCTCCAGAAACCAAGTCAAAGTTACGGAAGATTGTGATCTCTGTGACCGAGATTTCAAAACAGCAGTCATGCTCTCTGCTCATCACACAGAACAGCTAAGAGACTTGTAGGAGGATGACTTGAAGGTGGGCAAACTGGGCGAGCAGGGGAAGTGGGAAGGGAGACGTGGCCCGCATCCATGGCTGCGGAGGTGCAGGTGGTCCCAGGACAGAACAGAGACCACAGGAGCCAGGAGGTGGGCTCTTTCCCTGTGTCCCACAGCTCATCTCCCTGCCCAGAGAGCAGCATATCCAGAGTTTGAGGCAGTCACCTCAGCTGAGACCCCCAGCTGGGCCCTAGGTGGGACAAAGGAAGTAAACACCTACCTGGGCCCCTCCCCTGACTCTCCCAATCCTACCCCCGCCCTTCCAGAGACTCACGCTGGCCTCTGATCTGAGGAGTAGTGTCAGATTACAGAGGACCCATAGTGCTCAGGATCTGGGAGGACCCGGTTTGTAGCTACTGTGACCCAGGGAAGAAGCTGGGAAGTGTGTGACACTGCTGGGCTGAGAGAGAGAAGACTCCTCCATCCCCAGTCCCCACCTTTTCTGACCAGCCCAGGGCAGGGCAATTACAACTCTGGATACATGCCCAGGGGTTAGCAGTAGGCAGCAGTCGCAGCTCTGGGCTTTCAGCAGCTCAGAAATCTCCCACCACACACGCACACATGCACGCACGCACACACACACGGAAGAAGTGACCTAAGACTCAGGAGACCTGGGCACAGGGCTGGTTGTGTTATTCTCAGTGCGCATATGTGCAGGCAAGAGCAGAAACTGCACTGACTTTGTAGAAGCTACCATCCAGACCCGATAGCCCCACTCATCTACAACTGCCATCCCAGGGTCACTCTGGGCACCAGGTGACCGGCTCCGCCTGAACAATACACAGAGGACTCTCTGGTACAGCAGAGGACGGCCTGGAGATTACTTAGTGGGCTTAAGCCAAGACTGGCGCTGCGTTTTTTGTTTTGTTTTGTTTTTTTTTGTATCTTTGATATTTTTGCCTGTGTTGAGTGTGGGTTATTGGTTGTTTTCACACGTGAGTGTGTTTGGTTTTGACTTTGTTGTTGCTGTTGTGCTTGGTGATTGGCTTTGTTCTGAAATTGCCCTACCCCAGGGCCCAGCCCAAGAGTCACAAGATTCAACACCTCCTGACACCAACTCCAGACCCAACCAGAGTATTATTGGGTTTGACCTACAAGTGACACACCCAGAGGGAATTCTCTACAGGCACAAGAGCCCATAGAGGCCAAGTCTAATCGGAGTGGTCAACCCTCACGCAGCAGATCATCCACCGAGGGCAGAGCTAAGTCTCACAACTAGGCAGCCTAGGAATAACCCCACCTACTGACCAGCCAAAAGCAATGAAAGTTCAACTTTCCACGGGACAATATGCACAACACCAGGGTCACCTTTGGAGCATACGCACAGGAGAATAGGGAAGTGGTGCAAGTCAGATATAAAGGACACACACTACATAAGATAACCCAGCAAAGACCGAGAATCCTAGGGCATCTACCTAATACATCGAAGCAAACACGGAGAGTCAACCAGAATGGGGAAACAAAGAAACATGTCCCAAATAAAAGAACAGAAGAAACCTCCAGAATTGGAACCAAATGAAATAGAGGTAACCAACCTATCAGAGACAGAGTTCAGAACACTGATGATAAGAATGTTTAAAGAGCTTAGTGACGACATAAAGAAGGATAGAGAAATCATAATGAACAACCAGTTAGAACGAAAGAATATAACAAGTGAAATAAAGCACACGCTTGAAGGAATTACCAGTGGGTTAGATGAGTCAGAGAATCGAATCAGCGACTTAGAAGACAAGTTAACAGTGAACACACAAGCGGAACAAAAATAAATCCACGCCTATATGGCCATTTAATCTACGACAATGGAAGCAAGAATTTACGGTGAGGTAAAGACAGTCTTTTCAATAAATGGTGCTGGGAAACCTGGACAGACACATGCAAAAAGATGAAGCTGGACCACCTCCTTACACCATATACAAGAATAAATTGAAAATGGGTTAAAAACTTAAATGTAACATCTCATACCATAAAACTCCTAGAAGAAAATATAAGAAGCAACTTTACATATATTACCCGGAGTAAGATTTTTACTGATACATCCCCTTGGGCAAGGGAAGTAACAGAAAAAATAAACATATGGGATTACATCAAACTAAACATTTTTTTCACAGTAAAGAAACCATCATTAAAACAAAAAAGGGTCCTACTGAATGGGAGAAGATATCTGCCATTGACATATCCAAACTTTATTAAAAAACTCACGCAACTCAGCTCCAAAAAACAATCAACCCAATTAAAAAATGGGCAGAGGACATGAGGAGACATTTTTCTAAAGAGGACATACAGATGGCAAACAGACATATGAAGAAAGGCTCAACCTCACTAACCATCAGAGAAATGCAAATAAAAACCACAATGAGATACCACCTCACCCCAGTCAAAATGGTTATCGTCAACAGATCAACAAACAACAAGCGCTGGCGAGGATGTGGAGAAAAGGGAACCCTTGTGCACTGTTGGTGGGATTGCAGATTGGTGCAGCCACTATGGAAAACAGTATGGAGGTATCTCAAAAATCTGAGACTGGAACTACCTTATGAGCCAGCAATTCCACTCCTAGGCATGGATCCGGAGAAATCCAAAACTCTAATTCAAAAAAATGTATGCACCCCTATGTTTATTGCAGTTCTATAACAATAGCCAAGACATGGAAACAATCAAAATGCCCATCGGTAGACGACTGGATTAAGAAACTGTGGTACATTTATACAATGGAGTATTACGCAGCCATAAAGAAGAAGGAAATCTTACCATTTGCAACAATATGGATGGACCTAGAGAACATTATGTTAAGTGAAATAAGTCAGACAGAGAAAGACAAATACCTTATGATCTCACTTATATATGGAATCTAAAGAAAACAATAAATGAGTGAACTAATCAGAAACAGTCTCAGAGACACAGAGGAAAAACTGAAGGTTGCTAGATGGGAGGGGGGTGGGAATAAGGGGGAAGGTGAGGGGATTACAAAGCACAATCGATAACCCCAAGATTGCCATGGGGATATGAAAGTCAATTTGGTGAATGTAATCAATAATGTAAAGATTTTGTAGGGTATCTGATTACACTTGTCTCATTAGGGAGAGCACCTCAGAGATGATGTAGATGCCTGACAACTGCACTGTACACCTGAAGCTGAAGCTGAACAATAATGAATGTTAATGTTAACTACAATTGTTATGCACACACACATATACATGTATGTATATATATGTTTACAAGAAGTAGAGTACAGCATGAGGGATAGAGGCAGTGGAAATGTAATGGCTGTATGTGATGTCAGAGGGGTCGTTGATGAGGGGAGAGGGGTCATCATTATGTGAGGCATACAAATTATAAATGTGTAACTATTACATTGTTTTGTACACCTGAAACTAATAATAAAAAAGAGTTAAAAATAATAATACTCATTCACTGAAAAAAAAGGAAGACACACAGAACTAGTATCTGCACAGTAAAACAAACAAACAAAAAAATAGCACTTCTTGATGACTTTCAGGCACATATATAACACTTATCAATCAGCAATCTGGCCCTCAGCTTAAAATAACCCAGTTCAACACAGTCGAGTCATGGGCAAAGAGAAACAGGGCTGAGCTATTTTCAGCTGTAGCCCCAGCAAGAAGCTGAGTATATTATATACTATATTATATAAAATACTATATGTCAATAGTCAAAAGACATACAGTATTTACTTCTAGGGCCAAAGATTAGCACGAACCAGGAAAAGCTTGTTCACCTGAAACTAACGACATACATTATACTTCACTTAATTTTTCAAA
The DNA here is from genome assembly GCF_964194185.1 of Rhinolophus hipposideros. Lineage (NCBI taxonomy): Eukaryota > Metazoa > Chordata > Mammalia > Chiroptera > Rhinolophidae > Rhinolophus > Rhinolophus hipposideros. The sequence continues at coordinate 33,229 of NW_027669430.1, read as the reverse complement.
TACAAAGGAGATAACAGACTCTCTGCCACATATTATATACTCCCCCATGAAAGAATTATTATTTCATTATCCGTTTTATGCCTACTGCTGCCTAGAGAAAAAAAATCAAACTCACTTAAAGCCCTCCTCAATTTGACCTCTACTAACCGTTTTAAACTAATTTTCTATATTGTATGCTGCATATAAATTAGACCAATTGATCCGAGCAGATGATTTGTGCTTTCCTTCCTGTATTCTCCATGTTGCTTAAATGGAATAAACATTTTGGAGGGTAAAACAAAACAAAGTAACAGCATGAAGAATGTCACTGAGATATAACAACACTCAGAAGGCAGTTCAATGACTTCAGGAGTAAAATTAATGACCCGGAGGAGAACTTTATCAAAGAGATGGAAACTATGAAACAGAACCGAACAGAACTCCTGCTGGTCAAGAACTCAAGAATGAGTATTTTTAACAACCACGTCACACGAAGAAAACGAGTTGTGATTTAAAGACTCCCTAGCACTGCCACCTTACTCATCAATTACCCAAATGTTGTCAAGACATATAGACATAAGTGAACTTCATTTTAAAAATTCAATTATTTGCTTAATGTCCCTATTTAGAATATGTACAACTGTGAAGCAACTCATTTTAAAACACTGAAATAGGTAGTGCTACGAATAAAATAAAAATTAACGATATACTCTCTTGTTAGAAGATAACTTTAACCGTAAAAACAGAGACTAATCTTTCTTCAGTATTATAAGTTTGCCGAATTAATAAAAAGGATTATATCTGTTTCATTTAATAATAAACATCCATTTGTGGTTAGGTGTTTGGCCGGCCATCATTCACTTACGCTTAGGGGAAGAAAAACTGGGATGCACAAAACTTTAAAATTTTTATGAATCATCTCCAACTAAAACCAATTAAGAATCCAAAGCATCTCAAAGCATATATTAGGCAATGATATTTAACATCTGAAATAAAATTTAAAGGCAAATTTTCAAGCATTTTAAATGTATCACTTTAGTTACATTTATTAAATAATAATAAATAACTCTTAACACATGAGAGCTCTAGGGACTTAAAAAAAGATTGTAAAATTTCTGTCTCCTTTCTATGTATATTAGCACACATAATTATGCCTTTTACCTCGTGTGCATTAGTCAATGAAACAACTCAAAATTTCATCAACGACAAACAAAGAAACAAAAACTCATAGACACAGACAACACTTAGTGGGTGAGGGGGGAGAGAGATAGGTAGAAGAGGGAAAAGGGGGTCAAATACATGGCGGTGGAAGGAGAACTGACTCGGATGGTGAACACACAGTGAAATACATAGATGATGTATTATAGAAATATACACTTGAAACCCATATGATTTCACTAAACAATATCACCCCAATGAATATATAAGACAAAACAAAACAATATTATATCAAAGAAATAAAAAACAAAGAAATATGAAACCCAAGGGAAAGAAGCTAATATAACTAACCTTGGTACAGTAACACCCCATGCTGTCATTTGAAGCCCGTGCGGTTGACTTAGGAATCACCAAGTTTTCTCTTGGAGCAGGATTTCCACTGAGGAGTAACTCAGTATTCAAACTTCCAACACAAGGTGGCTCAAGGTCTCGCCTCCTAAGAGCAGTGCTGAGAAACTCGTTCTGCTGTTCCTTTATGCGAAGATAGATTCTGGCCTCTGCCAGTCTTTCATTAGCACTGTGAAGATTGTAAAACACAAAGCTTTGAATGTTATTTTTCCTGAATGACTTGCATTTTTTTCAAGTTGCCATAATAAATAGTAAAATAAATTTCCCATTAAACAGCATTTTAACATTGAAAATGCGTCAGGGCAGACCTACCATGCACAAGGATAGGTTTCAAATTATCCTAAACAAGCACATATGTTTCTATGGGAATGCCAGACTAAGAAGAAATTCAAAGTAGGGAGGGGAGGACACGGGCTATCAGTGAAATCGACGGCTTCACAGATAATACTTGCTGCCTTCTGCAATGGCTGAACCAATAAGATTCTTGAGGATTGCCATGAGACATACATAGCAAACGAGTTTAGAATTTTTTAAAAATCCCACCAAGATATTTTCAAGCCTTTGCTGTCACCGCCCTTGGGTAACGCCCTCATTACCCTGAGGACTGAGGTGTCATTTAGAACAACAGCCTCTGGGGGAGAAGGAGGGAGCCTGGTGGGTGATCCTACTGAATGAAACCGCTCCGCAGGCGTGTAGCTTATAATATAACACTGTGACCAAGGCGCTGGGCGTGGGCTCTGCGCTTTCTGTCTTCCACACACCCCCTCAGGCTCACCACCTTATCTTTTTAGCCACTTCTTGGGTTATACTACCCTCACCCCTACGTTGTTAACCCTCTGGTATATTTCACATATATGCCTTTGTGGACATCAGAAAGACTAGAAAGAAAAGCTTGTCTGAAAGCGACCTCCAGAGATAATAACACAGAGCACAATGGAGACAGTATATGTACCAAGTGCCAGAATATACAGAGTACTTAACCCTTTGGGTTTAAGTTGTTATCTTATAATAAATAGTTACCTCATTAAAAACCATTTTGGGGAATTCTGACAAACAATTTTATAATAAATAGTGTTGTCTAAATCATAAAGCTTCAAAAACACTTTGCTTAAAGACTGGTAGATCAGATTAACTCTATGAAAACCGTGAGAAGGAAAAATACAATCATGTAAACCAAAAATGGAGAGAGATGCAAATGTCCTGAACTAACTAACATTTTAAAAGTAATTTATTCACTAACATCATTTTCCAAAATTATACTATTTAGTAAGCTTTCATTTCCTATCAATCTCGGGAATCTGCCTGGATAAAAATTATACTTCGATAGATGAATGGATAAAGAAGTTGTGGTACATATACACAATGGAATACTATTCGGCGTTAAGGAAAGATGATATAGGAGCATTTGTGACAACATGGATGGATCTCGAGAGAATAATGCTAAGTGAAATAAGTCAGACAGAAAAAGCAGAGAACCCTATGATTTCACTGATATGTGGTATATAAACCAAAAAGAACAAGACAAACAAATGAGAAACAAAAACTCATAGACACAGACAATAATTTAGTGGTTACCAGAGGGTAAGGGGGTGGGGGGTGGGTGATGAGGGTAAAGGGGATCAAATATATGGTGATGGAAGGAGAACTGACTCTGGGTGGTGAACACACAATGGGATTTATAGACGATGTAATACAGAATTGTACACCTGAAATCTATGTAAATTTACTAACAATTGTCACCCCAATAAAATTAGTAAAAAAAAAAACCATTTATTATCAAAGAAATTATCAATAAATTGGACTATATTATAAAAAAAAATTATACTTTAGAGGCAAATTAATGAGCTCGATTGATTTTCTCTGACTTTGTTTACACTTACTTGTTTAGTTTGTTTTCCGCTGCTGTTCTAAGTTTTAATTCCTCTAGGTAGAGGTGTTTACATTCTTCGAATTCTATTTTACGAGAAGTTTCCACTTTGGAGAGTTCAGATTCCAGACGTTTAATTCTGAGTTCCATGTCACTTACGGAAGCGCCATCATGGACATTTAACGGGTGTAGGTTTTTTTGAGATGCTGCTGGTTCCTAAAGCCAACAGAAAGGATACATTTTAAAAATAATTATAAACTGAATAATTACAGTCTATTTGTATTCTTTAGTATAAGTCAATGATTTGGAGGGCAATTTAAATGTAAAAAAAGCTGATGTTTAAAATATTTGTCATCAATACAGAATGAAATAAATCTGAATCATGAAAATACTTTGAATCATCTCATTTGACTATTCCAATAAGAGAATCAATATTAAATTTTAAAAATTGAACAATATGACTTAATAATCTAAGAATATGGTGCATTTTATTTTCCTTATTTCCTAATAGTCTTGTTTTATATCAATTGGTCTTACAAATCAAATGATTTTGCAGAAAGAACAAATCTCAAAGATCAACTGAGTGACAATAATGATGGGAACTGAAATATTTAAAAGGAGAAGCAAATACCACCTTAGTTCCAGAAATGTAAAAAAAATAAAATAAAAACAACTGCCATGAAGGGGAGTAGAAGAATCACATACACTATGCATATCGAAAACGTAATTTGCAGCAAAATGAATTAAGGCGTGTTAAAAATCAATGAATTAACCTGCAAAAATAGATTTGAAAAAATTTTTCTACTACATCCTGTCTTGCTCAATCTTCAATATCCCAGAATTTACTGTGGTCTGCTTCACTCTTTTCTACCACATTCGTGACTATATGAATTTTGAGGTTTAATAATTTTTATCTCCACTCTTTTTATTCTCTACTTTTTCACATGACTTTTGTACTCCTTTCATAGATAATAACTCCTGTTTAAGATTGATTTTCTTCAACAAAACATAAATATCTTTTTATAAAAAAACTTTTTAAAACAAATTTTTTTTTTATAATTGGGGAACAGTGTTTTTTCCAGGACCCATCAGCTCCCTGTCAAGTAACAGTTTCCAATCTAGTTGTGGGATGCGCAGCTCAGCTCCAAGTCAAATTGTTCTCTTCAATCTACTAGTTATGGAGGGTACAGTTCACAGACCCATGCAGGAATCGAACAGGCAACCTTGGTGTTATGAGCACTGCGCTCTAACCACTGAACCAACTGGCCGGCCGCTCACTGGGGGCTCAGCTCCAAGCTCCAGCCATTGTTTTCAACCTAGTTGTGGAGGGTGTAGCTAACTGGACCATGTGGGAATCGAACCAGCAACCTTGGTTAGCAAGGATTGGAACCAGCACGATGCTCTAACCATGGAGCCAACTGGCCACCCCACAGATGGAGACATTCTGAAGATGCAGTTTCCAGTTTTGCTTTGAGAGCATCATTGTGAATGAGTAAGATAGTATGATTTGGTTACGAAGGAAGTTGACTGAGAATAGTCTAACCCCAAACCAGTATCAATTTGTGAAATAAACTCAGTTGCCATAAAACGTCATCGATACTGTAGTAGATCCTTAGAATGTGGAAACTTGAATTACTCAGAATGAAGAACAAAGAGAAAAGCACCAGGAGACTCAAAAATGTATCCTTTATTGTCATCGACTTTGCCACACAACATCTGTACTTGATTTTCTACGATTTCCTGAATGATTGGTTCATGTTTTTCTTCTATAAAATGACTGTAAGTCACCTCTGAGTTGATAGTCTCTCACCTGTTCCCCATTTTAACTCTCGATAATTTCTTACGAAGTTGTAGGGAGTTACAAGTAACTCATCTTGAGATAGTTAGGCCTCCGTCAGCTACAAATGTTTCATGGTAATTTGAATTGCTTTCAAGAAGAAATGATTCCCAAGGTTAAGGAGAAATTACATCTCACACTGTGAATGTTTAGTGAGATGATCGCTACATTTTTTTCAACAACAAAAATGTGTCTTAATTCGATAATGCTATCTTGTAATCCTCTCTTTCCACAATATACAAGAACATCCTAAACAGCAATAATAACAACAACAAATCTGCTGGGATTTCAGTGATACTGAGTTGGGTAGAACTACTTTCCTGTAGATACAATGCTTATTTGGTAAGATGAGGAGAGTGGATGGATGTAGTGTTTTTAAAACATGGCTACAAATTCTTGACATTTCTCCATGAAATTCCCTCCCTTTTAATATGTGCTGGCCTTAGGAAGTAACTGGATTCTAGTGCATGGAATAGGGCAGAACTGCTGTGAGAATGCTATGCCTGCGGCAGAAAATGTGATACAGCTTCCATCTGACTTTCTCTCGGGAAGCTCGCCCTGAGAACCCAGCCAGCATGTTGTGCAGATGAAGAAGCCCAGGACACACAGTGAGGCCTCCTACAGATGTTCGCGCTGAGACAGCCCCAGTGGGCGTCCCGGCCAAAACCCCGCTTCAACTGCTACACGTGTGTGTAACAGCCTTTAGATGATTCTCATTCGCAGCTTCATGGCAACGCAGCTGATGCCAAGTGGAACAGAAATGAGCTAGTCTCACTGAGCTTCACTCAACTGCATCACTGGTGAACAAAACAGATGCTGTTTTGAGCCACTAGCTTTTGAGTTGGTTTCTTGAGCAGCAATGAACAACTGGCATTGATACTGATATTCAAAATGGTGTGAGGCCACAAAGAAAAGCAATCTAAAACCTGTAGGAGTGCCTTTCCACCAGGAGGTAGATGGAACCCGAAAGGATGTGGAGAAGAATGAGAACGACACCCACAAGAGCCTCCAAGAGACGGTTATTGGGGGCTTGCGGGCCCCTAAAGGGGCTGGCCACAAAGACTTCTCAGCTAGTGAAGAAAATGAGTCTGAAATCTGGATAAAAGGGGACTCTTGCTGTGAAGTAACCAAGTAAAATCCATGAGATACATGAGCTAACGAAAGACTGTGAACTGTAAAGGAACCAGGACTTATTGTGTTCAAATGTGTTTCCCATTTACAGCCTCTCCCACATGCCCTGTTGTCAAATCATGCTAAAATGAAGAAATGGCTTCTGAGTGAAGATCAAATTCGCTGTGCTCCCAGGAAGACATGATCTACGGATGAGGACAAGACTGTAAAGCCTTCCTCAAGACTTCGAAAGTGTTAAGGTGGGGCCTTAAATTCCTGGAAGGCTCTTCAGAGGAAAAGAATTTTAAAGGCATGGTCCTACAACAGCTACAGGAAGCCCAAGAGCTTATCTCAAAACGATGTATGACGGTGGCTTTTCTGATGGCACGAACCCCAATAAACTCTCACGCAACTCCAAGTTTTTAGGATAATCAAGTAGCAAAAAACCACCTTGTTACCTTGGACTAATAAAAACCAAGAGAGTGAAAAATAAGAGGAGGCCTGTGGGTCTTAGACATTTGGGTGGAGGAATGACGCTGAGGGAAGAGCTGCAAGCACAGGTCATTTCTTATGAAAAGGACAGAACAAAGAGCTCACAGGGGACAGCAAAGGGCCATGGAGAAGCATTGGCATGATTAGGACTAAGTCCTAATCAAAGAATGGACAGCACACATCAGGCTGTATTTCAGAATTGCTATGGACTAACGTGCCTTCCAGTTTCTATTTCTGCAGGGGAAACTTCAGCAGTCGAGCAGAATGTTGGGTGTGTGGGTGGTAGATAACTTGTCTTCCTTTCTCATGTTTTCATATTGAAAGGAATTGTCCTCAAGGGGCTTTATCCTAGAAACCAAAACCCAGGCCCTTCATCCCCATTTGCACCAGACTAAGATGGTAAAATCTTAGTTTCGAACCTGAGCCTGATGCCATTAAATTGAGACTTGTGGCGAGTATTGTGTAGGGATGAGTGTATTTTCCATGTGGGGAGAATATAAAAAATTGTGGCCAGTGGACAGATCAAGGTGGTTTTTAAATGTGTCCGTAAATTTTGAAATATTCATTGCATAAAACCACTAGAATATGGGTCAACATTAGTGACTGGCTCCTAATGAACAGAATATGTTGAAAGACATTCCGTGTGAATTCCAAGACTCCTTCACAAAGGGCAACACAACTCCTGTTGGTTATGTCTCTGAGGATCTGAACCTTGGAATCCAGCCCCGTGTTGTGGGGAGGCTCGGGCCACAATGCGAGCCGGGTGTTCAGGTGTAGGTGTTCCTGCTGTCTGCCGCAAACAAATCTTTTACTTGTTTCTGATTGATTAATTACTTCCTGAATTTAACAGCTGTACTCTTGAAATGTTTTCTTTGGATGGGATGAAATATTTATTCCATTAATTATATGTGAAGCTAAAGATACAACTATGCATCTCAATGTGTTTCTGAGAATGTAGGATCTATGCCAAGAACAAGATTGGCACCAGTGTTTCAGAAAAGAACCGGGTCAAACAGAATCTACTTTTCAATTGCAAGATGATGGATTAGAGAGATTTCTAAAGAGGAAAGCAGATGGTCCAGGTTTCATCTTCTCCTTCCTAGACAGTGAAATCTATGGAAGAGGCTATGGATTAGGAGATAGACAAAATGAAGAAAGTTGTCCACCAAGTATCAGATCCTATTACCGACATTTGATGGAAATGGGAGTGAAAGGGAGGCACTGGGTTAAAGATTAATGTTTTGAATGAAGAAAACAAAAGGAATGAGTCGACTTTGTAAGCCTAATATCCCATCATGTCATAAGGTCACCAAGGTCTGCGGGCCGCAGGCTCCATCTAGAAGCAAAACATCTCCACAGAAGTGGAATTAAAGATATTCCCCTACATTGACATTTCATTATTCCATAAGGCATCTGGTAATATGCAAGATGACTGGGGAAGCGTTCTCATAACATTTGATTTGGTAATGGCGTAAGGACAGATCTATAGATCAATAAATTGGAAAAGATGATCCAAAAATTAACCCTCATATATACAGTCAAGTGATTTTTGACAAGGGTGCCGAAAAATCCAGTTGGGCATGAACAGTCTTTTGAACTAACGATACTGGGTCAACTGGATATCCACATGCAAAAGAAAAATTAAACCTCTACATCATACCATATATAAAATTATTTCAAAAGGTAAAACCAAAACTATAAAAGCTTTGAAGAAGCTTCATGTCTTCATGACTGGAGTTGGCAATTGTGTCTTAGATATGACAGTACCAAACAAAAGTAGATAACTGGACTTCATTAAAATAAAAAATAAAAAACTTTATGCTTTAAAGGACACCATTGAAAAACTGAAAAGGCAAGCTAATGAAAGGGAGAAATATTTGAAAATCCTATATCTGATAAGCGATTTGTATCTAGAATATATAAAGAATTCTTACAATTCAACAAGAAAAAGACGAACCCATTTTAATGGGCAATGGAATTGAATCATCAGTTCTTCAAAGAAGTTATACAAATGGACAATAAGCATGTGAAAAGATTGCTCAGCATCATTAGTCATCAGAAAATACATCAAAACCACAATATGGAGCAGAGAGTTCACTAGTGGTTCCCTAGGGCTAGGAAGAGTGGGAAGGGCAGACTGGCACACAGTGAAGGCTAACAGTACACAGATACTTTCCAGCGTGATGAAAATGTTGTAAAACTGATTGTGATGATGACTGCGTAAAGCTTTGAATACACTAAAAGCCACTGCACTGCATACTTTAAATGAGTGAACTGTATGCTATGTTCATTACATCTCATTGAAGCTGTTACGAAAGAAAGGAAGGAAGGAAGGAAGGAAGGAAGGAAGGAAGGAAGAACGGAAGGAAGGAAGGAAGGAAGGAAGGAAGGAAGGAAGGAAGGAAGGAAGGAAGGAAGGAAGGAAGAGCAGTGCTGGAACCACCAGAGACCAGTAGCAGCAGCAGAAATACTTCTCCAGCCTCCACCCACAGCACAGTGCTACCAGGGCCACAGGGAACCAGGTGGGCTCAGTGGACTCAAGACAGGCTCTCCCTGACCACCCCCTTCCCCTGTTCCCTCCCACGGTGCTGGTGCCCAGAGTCCCTGGTGATCTGGATACAGCAGCAACACCCATCACCCTGGTCACCCAGGCCAGCACTCCCACACTCACAGCTAAGCCCCCACACCTGGACCCCCCAGGCTCAGGTAGCACCAGTGAGAGACAACAGAAACTGTGCTATTGCATCAGCTACTGAAAAGCAAAACAGAGACGTCTAATTATCTAGCTGCTGAATTGCTCGAATCAAAATGTACATAAATTAGAAAGTGTTCACTATTTCAAATGAGCCTGCAGAAGAACAAGCTATCCAGCAGCATGAACAACCAAGGTGACATGGTAACACTGAGAGAAGATGACACTTCTCCAGAAACCAAGTCAAAGTCATGAAGATTGTGATCTCTGTGACCGAGATTTCAAAACAGCAGTCATGAAGAATCTCAATGAGATACAAGAAAACTCACAAGGCAGTTCAACGAGTTCAGGAGTAAAATTAACGAACAGAAGGAGTACTTTATCTAAGATATGAAAACTATAAAAAAGGTCCAAACAGAAATCCTGGAGCTGAATGAAGAACTTAAGAAATGAGATCAAAAATGGACATTTTAATAACAATATTACACAAAGAAAACAAGTTGCTATTAAAGATGCCATATCATTGCCACCTCAGTCATCAATTATTCAAGTGATGCCAAAATGTAGATATTGGAGTATTACGCAGCCATAAAGAAAAAAGAAATCTTACCATCTGCAACAACATGGATGGATCTAGAGAACATTATGTTAAGCGAAATAAGTCAGAAAGAGAAAGACAAGTACCATATGATCTCACTTATATGCGGAATGTAAAGAAAAGAATAAGTGAATGAACTAATCAGAAACAGTTCTGGGGACAAAGAGGAAAAAGCTGAAGGTTGTTAGATGGGTGGGGGGGGGTGGGGATAAGGGGGAAGGTGAGGAGATTAGAAAACAGTCGGTAACCACAAAATGGCCTCAGGGTTTTTGAAAAATAATTTCGGGAACGTAATCAATAATGTTGTAAAGATTTTGTAGGGTATCTGATGGACACAGGTCCCATCTGGGAGACCACCTCAGGGAAGATGTAGATGCTTGATCAATGTACTACTGTACACCCAAAGCGGAACAATAATGAATGCCAACTATAATTTTATATATATAATGTGAAGGCTCAGTGCAAGGTCGGAGGGATAGTGAAAGGGGAAATGGGGGAGGGGGGGTTCACAGTGTGAGGGATATAAATGATGAACGTCTAAGTATTACCTTGTCTTGTGCACCTGAAACTAATTAAATTAAATTCTAGAGCTACAACTTCCATTTCTTTTTAATCTCCTTAAATCTCCATTTAAAAGAAAAGATGTACAGATATAAGTGAACTTCATTTTAAAAATTCAAATATTTGCTCAATTTACCTCTTTAGAAAATGTACTGTTGCTTAGCAAGATATTTTATTTTATTATTACTTTTTAAGCAAAACAGTTTAACTCATCAAAATAAAAAATGCTATAAGTAAAATAGAAATTAAGGATGTACTATTATGTACAAAGAGAACAACTTTTAACTTAGAAAGAACAAATTAATCTTTTCAGTGTTACAAGTTTGCAGAATTCATAACAAGGATTTACCTCGGTTTCATGGAAATAAGAAACATCAACATATAGTGAGTGAATGTCAATCATTCACTTACGCTTAGGGGTGGCAAAACTGGGCTGTAGGACAACTAAAATTGTTATAAACCATCGCCAAATTAAAACCAATGCAGAAGTAAGCCAAAGCATCTCAAAGCATACCATTCGTTGTTAGGCAATAACATTTCATTTGTAAAATCTAATTGAAAAGCAGCTTTTCCAGAAATTTAAAATGTGTCAGTCAATTACATTTATTGAATACAGTTAATGACAGTTAGCTCTTAAAACATGGGAGATGCAGGGACTTACAAAAGATTGTAAAATTTCTGTCTCCTTCCTACATTAGCACACATAATTATGCCTTTCACATTGTGTGCATTAGTCAATGAAACAACTCAGAATCTCACCAAGTTAAGAACAAGAATTATATCGGACAACTGAAACCCAAAGGAAAGAAGATAACTAACCTTCATGAAGTAGGTGAACGTGTCATTATTATTAGAAGTCTGTGGGGTTGACCTAGGAATCACTGACTGTTCTCTTGGAGCGAGATTTCCTCGAGGTAGGAACCCATCACTTATCCTTCCAATACAAGGTGGCAGCAGGACAGGCCTCCCAGGAGCGCGGCTGAGTAAAGTGTTCCGTGGTGTCTTCATGAGAAGCTGGGTTCTCATCTCTGCCAGCGTATCATTAGCACTGTGAAGATTGTAAGAACAAAGGCTTAGTATTTTATTTTTCCTGAATGACTTGCATTTTTTTCAAGTTGCCATAATAAATAGTAAATAAATTTCCCATTAAACAGCATTTTAACATTGAAAATGCGTCAGGGCAGACCTACCATGCACAAGGATAGCTTTCAAATTATCCTAAACAAGCACATGTGTTTCTATGGGGATGCCAGACTAAGAAGAAATTCAAAGTAGGGAGGGGAGGACACGGGCTATCAGTGACATCCACGGCTTCACAGATAATACTTGCTGCCTTCTGCAATGGCTGAACCAATAAGATTCTTGAGGATTGCCATGAGACATACATAGCAAACGAGTTTAGAATTTTTTAAAAATCCCACCAAGATATTTTCAAGCCTTTGCAGTCACCGCCCTTGTGTAATGCGCTCATTACCCTGAGGACTGAGGTGTCATGTAGAACAACAGCCTCTGGGGGAGAAGGAGGGAGCCTGGTTGGTGATCCTACTGAATGAAACCTCTCCGCAGGCATGTAGCTTAGAATATAACACTGTGACCAAGGCGCTGGGCGTGGGCTCTGCCCTTTCTGTCTTCCACACACCCCCTCAGGCTCACCACATTATCTTTTTAGCCACTTCTTGGGTTATACTACCCTCACCCCTACGTTGTTAACCCTCTGCTATATTTCACAAATATGCCTTTGTGGACATCAGAAAGACTAGAAAGAAGAGCTTGTCTGAAAGCGACCTCTAGAGATAATAACACAGAGCACAATGGAGACAGTACATGTACCAAGTGCCAGAATATGCAGAGTACTTAACCCTTTGGGTTTAAGTTGTTATCTTATAATAAATAGTTACCTCATTAAAAACTATTTAGGGGAATTCTGACAAGCAATTTTATAATAAATAGCGTTGTCTAAATCATAAAGCTTCAAAAACACTTTGCTTAAAGACTGGTAGATCAGATTAACTCTATGAAAACCGCGAGAAGGAAAAATACAATCATGTAAAACCAAAAATGGAGAGAGATGCAAATGTCCTGAACTAACTAACATTTTAAAAGTAATTTATTCACTAACATCATTTTCCAAAATTATACTATTTAGTAAGCTTTCATTTCCTATCAATCTCAGGAATCTGCCTGGACAAAAATTATACTTTAGAGGCAAATTAATGAGCTCGATTGATTTTCTCTGACTCTGGACTTACTTGTTTAGTTTGTTTTCCAATGATGTTATAAGTTTTAATTCTTCTAGGTAGAGGTGTTTACATTCTTCCAATTCTATTTTACAAGAAGTTTTCACTTTGAAGAGTTCAGATTCCAGACGTTTAATTCTGAGTTCCATGTCACTTATGGAAGCGCCAACATGGTCATTTAACGGGTGTAGGTTTTTTTGAGATGCTGCTGGTTCCTAAAGCCAACGGAAAGGATACATTTTAAAAATAATTATAAACTGAATAATTACAGTCTATTTGTATTCTTTAGTTTTAAGTCAATGATTTGGACGGCAATTTAAATGTGAAAAAAGCTGAAGTTTAAAATATTTATCATCAATACGGAATAAAATAAATCTGAATCATGAAAATATTTTGAATCATCTCATCTAACTATTCCAATAAGAGAATCAATATTAAATTTTAAAAATTGAACAATATGACTGAATATGACCAGCACGATGCTCTAACCATGGAGCCAACTGGCCACCCCACAGATGGAGACATTCTGAAGATGCAGTTTCCAGTTTTGCTTTGAGAGCATCATTCTGAATGAGTAAGATAGTATGATTTCGTTACGAAGGAAGTTGACTGAGAATAGTCTAACCCCAAACCAGTATCAACTTGTGAAATAAACTCAGTTGCCATAAAATGTCATCGATACTGTAGTAGATCCTTAGATTGTGGAAACTTGAATTACTCAGAATGAAGAACAAAGAGAAAAGCACCAGGAGACTCAAAAATGTATCCTTTATTGTCATCGACTTTGCCACACAACATCTGTACTTGATTTTCTACGATTTCCTGAATGATTGGTTCATGTTTTTCTTCTATAAAATGACTGTAAGTCACCTCTGAGTTGATAGTCTCTCACCTGTTCCCCATTTTAACTCTCCATAATTTCTTACGAAGTTGTAGGGAGTTACAAGTAACTCATCTTGAGATAGTTAGGCCTCCGTCAGCTACAAATGTTTCATGGTAATTTGAATTGCTTTCAAGAAGAAATGATTCCCAAGGTTAAGGAGAAATCACATCTCACACTGTGAATGTTTAGTGAGATGATCGCTACATTTTTTTCAACAACAAAAAAGTGTCTTAATTCGATAATGCTATCTTGTAATCCTCTCTTTCCACAATATACAAGAACATCCTAAACAGCAATAATAACAACAAATCTGCTGGGATTGCAGTGATACTGAGTTGGGTAGAACTACTTTCCTGTAGATACAATGCTTATTTGGTAAGATGAGGAGAGTGGATGGATGTAGTGTTTTTAAAACATGGCTACAAATTCTTGACATTTCTCCATGAAATTTCCTCCCTTTTAATATGTGCTGGCCTTAGGAAGTAACTGGATTCTAGTGCATGGAATAGGGCAGAACTGCTGTGAGAATGCTATGCCTGCGGCAGAAAATGTGATACAGCTTCCATCTGACTTTCTCTCGGGAAGCTCGCCCTGAGAACCCAGCCAGCATGTTGTGCAGATGAAGAAGCCCAGGACACACAGTGAGGCCTCCTACAGATGTTCGCACTGAGACAGCCCCAGTGGGCATCCCGGCCAAAACCCCGCTTCAACTGCTACACGTGTGTGTAACAGCCTTTAGATGATTCTCATTCGCAGCTTCATGGCAACGCAGCTGATGCCAAGTGGAACAGAAATAAGCTAGTCTCACTGAGCTTCACTCAACTGCATTACTGATGAACAAAACAGATGCTGTTTTGAGCCACTAGCTTTTGAGTTGGTTTCTTGAGCAGCAATGAACAATTGGCATTGATACTGATATTCAAAATGCTGTGAGGCCACAAAGAAAAGCAATCTAAAACCTGTAGGAGTGCCTTTCCACCAGGAGGTAGGTGGAACCCGAAAGGATGTGGAGAAGAATGAGAACGACACCCACAAGAGCCTCCAAGAGACGGTTATTGGGGGCTTGCGGGCCCCTAAAGAGGCTGGCCACAAAGACTTCTCAGCTAGTGAAGAAAATGGGTCTGACATCCGGATGAAAGGGGACTCTTGCTGTGAAGTAACCAAGTAAAATCCATGAGATACATGAGCTAACGAAAGACTTTGAACTGTAAAGGAACCAGGACTTATTGTGTTCAAATGTGTTTCCCATTTACAGCCTCTCCCACATGCCCTGTTGTCAAATCATGCTAAAATAAAGAAATGGCTTCTGAGTGAAGATCAAATTCGCTGTGCTCCCAGGAAGACATGATCTACGGATGAGGACAAGACTGTAAAGCCTTCCTCAAGACTTCGAAAGTGTTAAGGTGGGGCCTTAAATTCCTGGAAGGCTCTTCAGAGGAAAAGAATTTTAAAGGCATGGTCCTACAACAGCTACAGGAAGCCCAAGAGCTTATCTCAAAACAATGTATGACGGTGGCTTTTCTAATGGCACGAACCCCAATAAACTCTCACGCAACTCCAAGTTTTTAGGATAATCAAGTAGCAAAAAACCACCTTGTTACCTTGGACTAATAAAAACCAAGAGAGTGAAAAATAAGAGGAGGCCTGTGGGTCTTAGGCATTTGGGTGGAGGAATGACGCTGAGGGAAGAGCTGCAAGCACAGGTCATTTCTTATGAAAAGGACAGAACAAAGAGCTCACAGGGGACAGCAAAGGGCCATGGAGAAGCATTGGCATGATTAGGACTAAGTCCTAATCAAAGAACGGACAGCACACATCAGGCTGTATTTCAGAATTGCTATGGACCAACGTGCCTTCCACTTTCTATTTCTGCAGGGGAAACTTCAGCAGTCGAGCAGAATGTTGGGTGTGTGGGTGGTAGATAACTTGTCTCTTCCTTTCTCATGTTTTCATATTGAAAGGAATTGTCCTCAAGGGGCTTTATCCTAGAAACCAAAACCCAGACCCTTCATCCCCATTTGCACCAGACTAAGATGGTAAAATCTTAGATTCGGACCTGAGCCTGACGCCATTAAATTGAGACTTGTGGCGAGTATTGTGTAGGGATGAGTGTATTTTCCATGTGGGGGGAATATAAAGAATTGTGGCCAGTGGACAGATCAAGGTGGTTTTTAAATGTGTCCGTAAATTTTGAAATATTCATTGCATAAAACCACTGGAGTATGGGTCAACATTAGTGACTTGCTCCTAATGAACAGAATATGTTGAAAGACATTCCGTGTGAATTCCAAGACTCCTTCACAAAGGGCAACACAGCTCCTGTTGGTTATGTCTCTGAGGATCTGAACCTTGGAATCCAGCCCCGTGTTGTGGGGAGGCTCGGGCCACAATGCGAGCCGGGTGTTCAGGTGTAGGTGTTCCTGCCGTCTGCTCCAGCTAGAGAGCCGACCAACAGTAGGCACCAACTACCGGATACATTGCTGTACAAACTTTCAAATGATTCCAGCCTCCAGCCATCGAGCTGCCCCAATTGGAGCTGAGGGGAACGGAGACAGATGGCCCTGGCCACACTCTTCTTAAGTATGGATCTGTGAGTCAAATAACTGTTGTTTATTTCAACCACTCCATTGGAGAGTTAAGGAAAAAAGAGGCACACCTTCTGGATTAAAAAAAGAGATAATAGTAAAAGTAACTTTTAAGTTATTAATTACAGATATCTTCTTTTATTGCACTTTGCTGTATTGTATTTTGCAACTATGTTTTACAAATTGAAAGCTTTGGACAATCATGCATTTAGCAAGTGTATGAATACCACTTTTCCGACAAAGTAGGATTACGTTTGGCAGTTTAGCAATGAAGTACTTTTTAATTAAGGTATGTACACTGTTTATTTAGACATAATGTTACCACACACTTAATAGACTACAGACTAGTGTAAAATAAATTTATATGCACAATTCTTGTGATTCACTTTATTGGGTTACTAGTGTATTGCTGTGGTTGGAACCAAATCTGCAATATCTCCGAGGTATGCCTTTAGTCTCCTTTATAGTGGAATCTAAGTAATGTGGAGATTGACTTATTAATGACACACAATGCTAAAGAGAAGAAGCAGTGAATACAAGAAAGGCATAAGAAGTTTCTCAAGGGTTCCCTTCAATGACAGCTAGGCAGGTAGGCATCTTTAGAAGCTTCCCTCAACGTACAGGATTAGGAAGACTGGCAAGGAGACATATGATTTCTAGTATGATAGTTGTAAAACTAGAAATAGCCAGTTAATAACCAAAATCAAACCTTTTTCCTGATTTCCATTCCCTAAAATTCTAAAAGAGATAGGCAGCTTTCAATATTTATTCATCAATCTAGTACTCAATCTTCACTTCCTTTTCCTCGCTGAGGAAATGGAGTGCAGTATGGAATCATTTTTAATCTCAGTAGTAAAACAATCATAGTGTCCTCTGGCACTATTTAAATACAATCTCTCCTTTACCGTACTTCAAGCTTGTTTGTATGGGAAGGGAAGACCATGTCTTCTGTATCTTATACCGAAATGCTTCTCCGTATCACACAAAAAGGCTTTGACATTTCATAATTCACATCACGAATCTATTATTTGTTTCTGATTAATTACTTCCTGAATTTTAACAGCTGTACTCTTGAAATGTTTTCTTTGGATGGGATGAAATATTTATTCCATTAATTATATATGAAGCTAAAGGTACAACTATGCATCTCAATGTGTTTCTGAGAATGTAGGATCTATGCCAAGAACAAGATTGGCACCAGTGTTTCAGAAAAGAACCGGGTCAAACAGAATCTACTTTTCAATTGCAAGATGATGGATTAGAGAGATTTCTAAGAAGGAAAGCAGATGGTCCAGGTTTCATCTTCTCCTTCCTAGACAGTGAAATCTATGGAAGAGGCTATGGATTAGGAGATAGACAAAATGAAGAAAGTTGTCCACCAAGTATCAGATCCTATTACCGACATTTGATGGAAATGGGAGTGAAAGGGAGGCACTGGGTTAAAGATTAATGTTTTGAATGAAGAAAACAAAAGAAATGAGTCGACTTTGTAAGCCTAATATCCCATCATGTCATAAGGTCACCAAGGTCTGCGGGCCACAGGCTCCATCCAGAAGCAAAACATCTCCACAGAAGTGGAATTAAAGGTAGTCCCCTACATTGACATTTTATTATTCCATAAGGCATCTGGTAATATGCAAGATGACTGGGGAAGTGTTCTCATAACATTTGATTTGGTAATGGCGTAAGGACAGATCTATAGATCAATGAATCAAAATTAAGGATCCGAAAATTAACCTCATATGTAGAGCCGAGTGATTTTTGACAAGGGTGCTAAAAAATCCAATTGGATGTGAATAGTCTTTTGAGCAAATGATACTGGGTCAACTGGATATCCACATGCAAAAGAAAAAATTAGAGCTCTACATCATACCAGATATAAAAATTATCTCAAAATGTAAAAGCTAAAATTATAAAAGCTTAGAAGAAAGCATAGGTATATGTCTTCATGAAAGAGTTCGTAATTGAGTGTTTAAAAAAATAGATTAACTGGACTCCATTAAAATAAAATGTTTCTGTGCTTTAAAGGATACCATTGAAAGACTAAAAAGGCAAGCTAATGAAAGGGAGAAATATTTGAAAATCCTATATCTCATAAGCGATTTGTATCCAGGATATATAAAGAACTCTTACAATTCAACAAGAAAGAGACAGTGCAATTTTAAAAGGGCAAAGGAATCGAAACAACAGTTTTTCAAAGAAGTTATACAAATGGATAATAAGCATGGGAAAAGATTGCTCAGCATCATTAGTCATCAGAAAAAACTACATCAAAACCACAATATGGAGCAGCGAGTTCACTAGTGGTTCCCTAGGGCTAAGAAGAGTGGGAAGGGCAGACTGGCACACGGTGAAGGCTAACAGCACACAGATACTTTCCAGGGTGATGAAAATGTTGTAAAACTGATTGTGATGATGACTGCATAAAGCTTTGAATACACTAAAAGTCACTGCACTGCATACTTTAAATGATGGAACTGCATGCTATGTTCATTATATCTCAATGAAGATTGGAGCCAGTGCTTTGGGGTCATGCAACGGTGTCCTTCTTGGCTTTAGATCACTAGCCAGGGTTGAGACATAGGAGTGGTAACAGTATGCCCTTTTATAGAAAAATGATATAGAAAATAAGCTATATTTTTCACTGCTTGAGTCTGTACAATTAAGAGAGAAATCAATATTGTACTGCTCAAAGCATTGAGTGGTTTCTATTTCCCCAAATTAAGTGATTTCTGGGTCCCAAACGGATTACAAATTACCTTCTGTTTTAACCTAGTCATCTGAATAGCCATTTCAGATTGATTGGGTTCTAAATCTCCAAGGAAACTAACCTGTCCATTTTGACTGTCATGTAGCATCCTTGTATTCTGAAAGAGGGTCTTCAGTCTGCAGAATTGTAGAAAACGAGTAAGTCAAATTCTTTAAGAGTAAATGTTTAGTAATTATTTAAAGAGATGATATGTCTATCATACAAAATAAACAAATCTATAAATTATGATCCTCTCCTATTTGTTCCAGTATAAGAGTTTGAAAGCATACTAATTAAATTATAATCTTAGGTAAGTAACATAAAACAATTGTGATACATATGATACAGACTTCATATTGTAAAAATGTAAGGCTCTTATAATTAAAGTATTATTAATATCCACTTAAGATTGTTAGTATCAAACATATTAAATATCAGCTATAAACCAGAGATTAGTATCCAAGGTGAAGAAGAAAAGTATAATATATGTGGATGTTTTGAAAAGACACCAAAATACCATTCGGTGCCTACTGACCACAGTCTACCAGAAGAAAAGAAAGTACGTACCAACAAGAGATCATTCAAAATAGAAAGAGAAATCGGAAAGAAAAATCTGAAGTCTGAGTGGAGGGGAAAGGAAAGGGGCAGGGCTTTAGAAGAAAGGAAATTGGAGAGATAATGTGTCACAGTCTCTTCGAGTCTGTTTTACGAAGAGATCTTTGCTAGCACAAAGTTAACAAAATGAGAAGAATACAAAACAATGCAGAGAAAGACAGTGACATGGGAGAAAAAACACTGAGGAGAATCAGAGAAAAAACTTCATTCAGTAAGCAGCAAGTAAACAGAAAGCAAGCCACGTGCGGGCTTCCCAGACGTTGGGAAAGATTCCATTATTATCTGAGTGAGATGATTACTCATCTCATTCTTTTTTAAGTCATACATATGGTTTGGTATGTATGACATATTTTATAACTGAAAAAAAAGTAGAAAGAACATAGAAGCCAAATCAATAACAATTCTGATGTTGTTAAACAATACCACAGATAGGTTTTTAGACATTAAACTGTTAGAATGCTGAAGGGAAGAACACTACCAAAAGAAGGAAAGATCACCAAAGAGAGCACAGACATCCTGCAGAAATAAAGATTCAAGGGAGACCAGGAAGAGTGCAGTTGACAGTATATGCAAAAGACACGGTCATTATAGTTTTAGGAATCATTCAAGAGTAGGTATAATATTTTGGCATTCACACAAGTTTGTGCTGTGAGTTTCTGATGTAAATTCGTAAGTAGGATAACTTGTTTAATTATGAAAATTACAGGTATGAAATACATTTGTACTTAGGTTTTCATAAAGTAAGAATTATAATGAAATAGTAATTAATGGTTGACATGATCTGAAATATTAAAACCTTACCTGGTAACCTCTGTCTCTAATTCATCATTTTTCTTCTTTTGTTGATTCATATTATATTGCAGAGATTCTAACTTCTCATAGTACTTTAATTGTTCCTTTTCATCCTCAGACTTTGAAAAACATTTTTAAAGAAAGTTAATTTTAAAAATCTAGAGACTCACTCTTCTTTCTTTAAAATATGATTCCTCATGAGCTCATGAGTAATATGTGTACACAGGTGTATAAAATGTAGTTGTAGACCTGATGCCAATAAGGACAGAGTTCAAAAACAATGACATTTCTTAAAGCAGCTGAAATGGATTTTACAGTGTCATCATTGGTTTCCTGGAATTTAAATTGCCAAACTTTCTTAAAAACAGAGGCTTTTACATGTAAAAATACTAAGTGTTAAAGAATAGATTTAAATAGTGGTTCTCTTTACATTTTAGTTTCAAGAAATGCTCCCAGAGACATTTTCATCAACATTTCAAGATTTTACAGGGTTTATGGAATCACATTTTCGTATGATAATCTTTGAAAACTTCCTGTGCAGTCCCCCTTACATTGTGATAATCTGACATGAGCATCAGATGAAGACTCTCATTCTCTGTAAGCGTTCTTCCATAGGTTTCAATTTCTCCTTTTCTAGTAAATATTTTTCTCTTTAAAGTTTATCTTCTCTATATTATGTAAAAGCATAACTTTTTCTTGATTCCTGTAACTTTTTCTGTCATCCTGTTTTTCTCCTTAGACTCTAACCCTCTTTAATATGTGGTCTCATCCCCAGGTCCATATTTTCGCCACTTAATCTCTTCTTTTACATGAGAGCCTGACTTTCTGTCCTTATAATTGCGCGAAAACATTTTTCAGGGTCATCTCTTTTAGTCCTTGTCCTGCTTTACTTCTCAGCAGCAACTGATAAGGATGCCCACACCCTTTCTATAGTCTTCTCAGCCCAACTCATCTCTAAACAGCAGTCCTGGTGGTCAGGCCTTGACCCTTTTCTCTTCCTCTTTTTAAATGCTCTCAGTTCCTTACATCCCAGTGCTTCAAACCACATTCCCTCATCTACAGTGGCAGCCTTGACCCCTTTACTGAGGTCATCTGTACTTTCCTTTTTCCCCTGGAGCTCCTCATAGACAGTGTCCCTCAACCACACACTCATACACCATGACTTGCTGTGGATCAGCTCATCTGGTACATTTCATGGGGATTCTTATCACTGTGACTGTGAACATAGCGTTATTTTCAGATCTTGGCAGCTCCTCACCCTTAGGATGTTGACCAGCATACTTTGTCCTGTTTTTCTCTCAGAATGCATACGTTTTTCATAAGGTTCACATTATCTACTATTCGCCTTTCCATTTTTGTTTGCTCTATTGAATAACTTCCTATTCCTTGGGACCTGACCTGACCTATGGAAGTGTTCTGAAATTCCTTTCGCAAGTACACTCCACCATCTTGTTTGAAGGCTTAAGTCAGTTGGAGCTATCCTTTCTTCCCAGTCCAGATGCTTCCTCTCACATTGTGTGAATCAAATATCTTAACCCAGGTACTATCTCACCTGGGGGGCTATTGATCGAATTCGTTGAAACCTGTCGTAATTAAACTTTTGATTTACAGGGTAGACCTTATGGTGGCTGATAATTCTGTCGAGATCCTAATTACTTCCCCTAGGAACCTATCGTCCCTCATTATTTTGGTATAAGCTTCATCAGTTTTGGGTGTGCTTACAAATTTTTCAATTTTTTGACATTCAATATTATTTTATATTAATTTTAGGTGTACAGCATAGTGGTTAGAATTTAAGTAATTTAACAAATTGATTCCCCTGACTCATCCAGTACCCACCTGGCACTATACATAGTTATTGTCATAGTATTAACTATATTCCCTATGCTTTACATTACATCCCCGTGACTATTTAGTAACTACCAATTTGTACTTTTTAACCCCTTCACCTTTTCCACCCTGCTCCTAACTCCTCTCCCACCTATCACCCTAAATTACCTAGTACTCATCTGATGCCATGTGTTGTTATTGCAATATCATTAATACATTCCTTGTACTATACCCTGGATCCCCATGACTACTTTGTAACAACCAATTTGTACTTTTTAATCTCTCCCCTTTTAACCCACTTCACAAACCCCCTTCCAGCTGGCAACCAACAAAATGTTCTTTGTATGTATGAACTTTTTTCTGTTTGTTTGTTCTGTTCTTCAATTCCACTTAGAAGCACAGTCACAGTGCATCTTTCTCGGTCTGACACACTCCACTCAGCACTGTACCCTCCAGGTCCATCCACACCGCCACAGATGGCCAGAGCCCATTTCCTTCTGTGGCCAAGCAATATTCCATTGCATACATGTATCATCTCTTCTTTATCCATTCATCCATTGATAGGCTGCATGCCCATCTTGGCCATTGTAAAGAATCCTGCAGTGAACATATTGATGTACACATCGCCTCGAATTGGCATTTTTCGGTTTCTTTGGATAAATTCTCTGAAGTGGGATATCTGGGTCATTCTTCAACTCTTGTGATAGCCTTTGTTTAAAAGTCTATATTGTGTGATACAAGTATTGCTCCCTCGGCTTTTTAAATTTTATTTTGTTTTCATGAAATATCCCTTTATTTTCAGTCTCTGTGTCTTTTGATCTGAAGCAAGTCTGTTGTAGGGAGCATATGTAAGGATCTTATTTTCTTATCCTTTCAGCCACCCTGTGTTTTGATTGGAGAATTTAATCTATTTACACATAAAGTAATTGTGCATAGATATGTAGTTACTGCTATTTTATGATTGATATTTTTGTTCTTCCTTTTTTGTTACTTTTAAAGAAGTCCCTCTAATATTCCTTGTAATACTGGTTTGGTACTGATGAACTCCTTCAGTTTTTTTTTTTTTTTTCCTCCAGAAAGCTCTTGATCTGTCCTATGATACTAAATTATAGCTTTGCTGGGTAAAGAAATCTTAGTTGTAGGCATGTCTTTCATCACTTTGAATATTTTGTGCCAATCCCTTCTGGCCTACAAAGTTGCTCTTGAGAAATCACCTGCTAGTCTTATGGGTGCTCCTTTACAGGTTACTAACCGCTTTTTTCTTGCTGTTTTAAAAAGTCTTTATTTGCCTATAAACTTTGGCATTTAATTATGACGTATCTTGGTATGGGCCTGTTTGGGCTCATCTTCTTTGAAATTCTGGGCTTATATGTCCATTTCCTTTACCAAGTTAGGGAAGTTCTCAGTCATTATCAAGTACATTTCGAATTCCTTCATTTCTTCTTCTCGTAGTACCCCATATGATAATGTTGGTATGCTTGACATTCTCAGAGGTCCCTTAAACTGTCCTCATATTTTGGATTCTTTTTGCTGTTCTGACTGGGTATTCTCTGCTACCGTATCTTCTAAATCACTCATTCGATTCTCTGCTTCATCTAGTCAGTTTTCATTCCCTCTAAGACATTCGCTTTTTCAGTTATTTTATTCTTTACTTATGACTGGTTCATTTTTATGTTTTCTATCTTCATTTTTATGTTTCCTATGTCTTAGTGGAAGTTCTTCTTGAGGTCCCTGAGCATCCTAATAACCAGTGTTTTGAACTCTGCATCTGATAGATTGCTTGTCTCTATCTTGCTCAGTATTTTTCTGGCGGTTTCTTCTGTTCTTTTAGTTGGCATGTTTCTTTGACTCCCCATGTTGGCTCCCTCCTTCTGAATGTTTCTGTGTATGAGGTAGGACTGCTGTGTCTCCCAGGCCTATCTGAGTGGCCTTATATAGTAGGTGTCCTGTGGGGCCGTGCGGCACAGCCTCCTTGTCACCCAGAGCCGGGGGCGGCAGCTCTGCCCCTTGTGTGAGTTCTCTGTGCTCTCCTGTTGTAGTGCAGCCTTGGCTGCTGTTTGCATGTCAATGGGAGGGATTGATGCTCAGACTGTGTGGTTGTGAGGACTGACCACGACTACAGTGGAGGAGCTGTTTTTGCAGGGGCTGCCCCTATAGAGCAGGATTTGCTTTAGCAGGGCACTGGTGTCTGCCCTGTGTACACTTTGGTTGTGTCTTTCTGGGAGGCACCAGAGCGGTGATGCTCCTGCTCTGTCCAAAGATGGCCACCAGGTATGTCAGCCCTAGGGACTCCTAGAAGTGGCCCACCCCCAGGCCTAGTTCAGCCGCAGCCTATGTCCTGCAGAGGGCCACCTAGCTTGACCACAAAGCAGGATGCAGATGGCGCCACCTGCACCGGCTTTGGAGGTGCCTCAAGAGTTCCAGTTATGAACCATAGCCAGCTTCCATTAGTGCCATCTTGGGTCTACACAGCAAGAAGTAAAGGACAGCTGAGGCCACATAACGCTTGTTTAGGTTTTGTGAACCTTTGAGAGATTTTAGGCAAGTCTGCAGCATGAGCCAAGACAGGATGTTTTTTTTTTTGGAAAAGTCACTGGAAGAAGCTTGGGTTGGCTCTCAAGTTAGGTGGGGCAGGTTCTCAGGGAATCACCAGGGTGGGTGGACAGTGTTAGCCAGGTTGATGTAGACTCAAGAGATGGAGGCCGTCTATGTCTCACACTGCAACAGGTGATGGATCAGTACAGAAACAATGGATTCCACAAGCACCTCTGTGTGGGAAGAAGCTCCCCTCCAGCCATCACCCTAAAGGCAAAAAACTTAGTTCCTCCCCTTATATCCCTGAACTACTGCCCAGTGTTAGAGTTCAGGGCAAATGAATCTGTCAGTTAGTAAGCCCATTCCAAGCCCTATAAAAGAATCAACTGGGACTCTAGCCACCCTTTTCATCTCACCCAACCAGAATGACCAGTGGTTTCCACAGCCAGAAGCTATGGGGACATCTCTCTCTAGCATTGGAATCCTGGGCTAGGATGCCTGGTGTGGAGCTGGGACGTCTCACACCCCTAGTGGACCTCGACAAGCAAGATATCCCTCTAGACTTCTGACAGTCGCACAAGGGTCTGGCATCAGCTCGTTCTGTTTTTCTGCTCCTCCTACCAGTCTCGAGGTGACTTCTTCTGTATGTCCCTAGAGGTAGGACGACTTTGGTTGAGCTAGACTTCAGGTGATGCTCAGTGATGATTGTTCTGTAGTTTAGTTGTAATTTTGATGTGGTCGTGAGAGGAGGCAAGCATGGCATTTACCTACTCTGCTATCTTGACCACAAATCCCCAATTTTTCAATTTTTGATGCCTTAATATAATAGATTTCTCTATAAAGCTGTGATGTGACAACTCATGGAACTCACATTCATGTAAGACTCCTTATCAACACATTATCATGTCACTCATATGAAAAGTATGTTAGCAACATAATGTGACTTAATTGACAAGAAGTCTAGACAAAAATTTTTTTTCAAAGTTTCTTTGGCCACAAGAAGGACCATCAGAACAATCTTCTGTTTCCCTTGATGGGCATGACTGTCTAATGAAATTGCTTAGACCTGGCTACTGTGACTGAAAGACACCAGCTGGAAGGTACATCTATGTCATTGGTCCACCTCAGGGGTCACAATGCGATCTTATGATGAGAAATCCTAGGGAGCCTCTCCTACAGAGGACAGGAGGATGGCAGAGGAATGTTGCTCTGCTTAGGAAAGATAGTGACACGTTTTTCACTGTCCATCAGGAAATTGTCATCCTGGATGACACATCAATCTTTTCTGACATCGAACTGTTCAATCTTTAAAAGCGTATGATTAACTCAAGTGAGTGGAAAAAGATTAGTTTCTAAACTTGCAAAGCTAGAAGCACTATGTTACTATGTAAGGACTTGATTGGGCATTCATTTCTACTTTTACACTGGCATCTCTTTTCTTTTTCAAAATCCAACAAGGAGAAAAGTATATTCTTTTCAGGAAACATTTGCCTAATGACCCAGTATTCGTTAATGATGAAGAAAACAAATTAGAACATTAAAAGTAATTCATTCTCCAAATCTCACTAAAGGGTTTAGATTTCAAGGGAAATTTAGAATTCTGGATCAAATCATTACTCAAATGCCTGGACTCAAACAGATATTTGTAGTCCGATGTTTGTGGCAGCATAAATAGCAATAGCCAACAGTTGGAAAAACCCAAATGTTGGACAAACGAAAGGATAATTGAAACATGGTGTATGTCAAATGTTGCCTTTAGACTATCACAATCTTTTTCTATAAAAATCTTACTACAAAAATCATTAATTTTATGAACTGAGATTTCTTTCTCTGTGGAGAGGAATTACGTTACTCCCAGCAAGTAGTATCAACATGAATACAGTACTTTTATTAATGAGACTGTTCTTATTGTCTAAAATATCCTTATATGGTACTATGACAGACATAGAAATTCCTTTGCAGTATGACAGAAATGAAGAGATTCACTTACCAAACTTGTACCTGACAGGTGCCTGTGAAGTTGTTCGATTATGCCCATTAGCTTTTGAATTATCAGTATTAGGTCAGTATTTTCAGCTTCAAGCCTAAAGTGAATATTTTGACATAATTATTCTCACACATTGACTTTAAAGCATACCACATAATCACTGAACAAATATCTATGGTGCAACTACATAAAATCTTACAATTTGAAAAGCGCATGATTTGGCAATTGTGCTATTTTTCTAGTTGTGAATTTTGCATAATGTGCAAAATTAGAGATAATGTACACAAATTATTCTTTTCAAGGTAGCTCAAAGCTGACATTTTGACCCAGCTTCACACTCATGTGTTTATTGTTATAACTGATCTAATGGTCATACTACACTACACATCTGCTTTATAAATACTCAAGTTATTTTCTGTGCTGCTTTAACTTATACTTTTGCACGTGATCTTGCATCTTCTCAGTGCATCGTGCATCCTCTGGATGTCGAGCTCCTGCTTCTTGCAGCTAAAATAAAGAAAAAGTTATGTTTACTGATGATCTATGACATCTGACAATTAAGTTCGCAAACCTGTTGCAATGATGTTGCTCCCCTTTTTTTATATATATGTGAGGGACTGTTCATTATGAATTTCTACCAACTGGACACACAGTTAACCAAGTTTACTCTTTGGAATTGCTTAAAAGATTGTGTGAAAAAGTTAAGACGACCTGAACTTTTAGCCAACGACTCATTGCTCTTGCATCACGACAATGCACCAGCTCACAGGGCACTGTGTCTGAGGGAGTTTTTAGCCTGTAAACAAATAACTGTATTGCAATACCCTCCCTACTCACCTGATCTGGTCCCCAGTGACTAAATATGTCATTATCCAAAGATAAAGAAAATATGGAAAGGAAGACTATTTGATGACATTCAGGACATCAAGGGTAATATGATGACAGCAATGATGGCCATTCCAGAAAAAGAGTTCCAGAAGTGCTTTGAACTGTGAACTAGGCGGTGGCATTGGTGCAGAGCTTCCCAAAGGGAGCTTTGTGACCGCAGTGATAGTCAGCAACGAGGTATGGAGCACTTTTTCTTGAATGAGTTCTCACAATTATCATACCTTGTGGTACAAATACCCAAGAAATCAAACATACTGTATTCCAAGCATCCCATCAACTCTAATTTTAAATATTCACATAAGTGAATTACCAGGCTAGTCCAGTGATTATGAAAGTTAACAGGCTACTCTTGGGGGCAGTCAGATAGTCATGGAATAGTTTGAGGGGCAGTAACTAAATAAGAGCCCAAATGCCTGGGTTTTTATCCCAAGTCCACCAGTTATTAGCTGGGTGACCTTGAGCAAAATACTTAAATTTTTTGGGTCTCAGTTTCTTCATGTATAAAATGAGACAATAGTGGCATCTACCTCACTGGGATATTGGGAAGATTAAATTAGGGAACATATGTAATAGAAAAGGACATGGCACACAGTAAAATCAAAGGGTTTGCAGTTAGCATTATTGTTGCTGTATTTTAGGTTCTAATAAAATTTGATATTTTACACAGATGGGATGCGAATGGAAGTGGTCTCTTACACCAGTTACACTGAAATCATTCATCAAACTATCAGCAATGTCAAAAAATGGGGAGCATTAAGCCCAGAATATAACCCCAGTACTAAAATCCTTTTACCAATTCCAAGAGCCAACAGTACATTTTCTCTGCTTGTAATAATGTATACGTTCCTATGTACACTCAGTGTAGTCCATAATGAGTATGGACTACAATGCAAATACCACCTCCTGGATTGAGCATACAATTTATATGACCGTGAGAGGCAGGGTAAAGCCACTGATATGGAAATAACGGACTCTAGTGCTAAAGCCAACTTTCCAAATCAATTCCTTCCCAGCAACTGGTTCTGTGGGGATGTGTCAGAACTCAGAGGAGCAGATGGAAGCAGCACGCTCTGGCAGATCAGAAAAGCCGTCCTCCGAGCTGTAGTTAGAATGTGCTATCGACCTGTACACCCTGGCTGGCTGCAGACAGGAAGGGCTGGCTCCCTTTTATTTTAGTTTTTTATTTTTATGGACAGGGGGAACATGAGCATTTCACTGAACAATTTTCTATTGGAGATGTGCTTTCAGTTTTATATATAATTGTGAGAAATATTTTCAGAATAAAAGTTTAATTATATCAATGTCTCCAAGGGGAAGTATTGGTTTGGTATAAAATATTTAATTTTATCCTAACAACTGTTGAAGAAAACATTTTCAATTTATGCAAGGATAGGTGCCATCACATCAAATACTATTTCCCCTTAGACAAACTTATACTTAGAAAGACAGAATTCTCTCTCATGAAAAATTGAAACTATGTCAAATTTAGGGCTTGATTGCTCTGCACAGACTATCCGACAAGTGCTGAGGAACACGGGTTCAATGAGAGTTCAAACAGTCAGAGAAAGCTTCATGGAGAGGCCAGATTGGGAGCCAGAAATCCGGGGGCAGGGAAATCAAAACACTGGCTCCCACCATAACTTGTAAACTCGTGTTCATAGCAGAATTATTAACAGCCAAAAAGTGGAAACAACACAAAGTTCCATCAGCTGATGAATGGGTAAGTATTTTGTCCACAAGGTGAAGCAACATTGGGCAATAGGAAGAAATAGCTCACAACTGATGTGTGCTACAACACGGTGGAACCCTGGAAACGTGATGTTACGTGAAAGAAGCGAGTCACAAGGGACCTCACATCGTGTGATTCCATTTACATGAAATATCCAAAGTAGGCAAATCTACAGAGACAGAAAGTAGATTGGTGGTTGCCTGAGGCTGGGAGAGACAGGAAGATAGGGTGACAGCTAAGGGATGTGGGGTTTCTTTTGGGGGTAATGGAAATGTTCTATAATTGTGGTGATAGTTCCACATCTCTCTGAATGTAACAAGAGATATTGAATTGTATATTTTAAATGGTGAAATATGATATGGGGATTGCATCCCAATGAAGATTAAAAAACACACAAATATAGTGAATCTGGATTATTTTCTTAATTCTCTATTGTGGGTGTGCATACTATAATGATCAACATATTTCTACACTTTTACAATATTTCAAAAATGAAAACAAAATGAAGGAAATGCCTACTTCAACTGGTTTGTATACTGAACTTTCTGTACAAGTTAGTTTGAAGTCCATGAAATATATACCAATGCTGTAACCATTTACAAAAGTGATGATAAGAAATAAGACAAATTTCTGAATCGTTCTAGTAAGCATTATCTTCTGATTTTAAATGGCTGCTTCATCCTGGTAATGGAGATATCACTACAAAATATTGTTTAGTAGGAAGAAAGTCTCTCGATTTCTATGAGGAATGCTGCCTATTTCTCAACGTTACCAAGGGTATAGATATAAGAAAAAACATACGTTGCAAATAGCAGGATGGAAGCCAGAGTTTAAGGAAGAAGTGCATTATAAAGATAATAAAATTATAATAAATTAATTACACCGAAAACACAAAAGAAAGCTGCCCTTGAAAATCAGGGTCTTAAAACACTTTATATTAATCAACTATAGATGAACTGTTGACAGGTTACATTTCACACATACCTGACTCCTGATATGCTCTAATGTCTTGAAATCCTGTGTCTCAGCTTCTGAATTCATACGGTAACGTGATCTATCCTCCAGTGAAGCCTCTGACATAGACAGTTTTTTTGTGGAGTCAGGTAGCTCTTGTTGAAATCGTCTCCCAAGCATCTAGAAAGATGATTCTGTTAGTGATCTTATAATCACATCTATTAAATTATGTTAAAATTTGCTAACTCTAACATATTAATATAATATGTAACTCGAAAAAGATCACCCCATGCATCAGTTCACCTTGTTTTCTTCTTTTGGACACAATTCTGTCTACTGAATCTGGGTAAGACACAGAAGGTGTTATCCTGCTGCCCACTCACTATTACGAAGGTTACTTGAACAACAGATTCAGCCCCACTCTCCACTTCCCCTGATGAAGCCGCAGAGCTTAACAATCTACTGACATCTCAAGGGGAAATTGGTATGTCGGTGGGACTAGCGGTCGTCAAGTATACATTGTGGAATGTTTTCCCCCTTTTTTTATCACAGGCTTAAATTGACTTCACAGGTCCTCACATATGCAGTCCACTGCTCACAACCTTCCAACAGATTCCTGTATCTTAGAAGAAAAGCAAACTCATTCCAGTGGTCTTCATGGCCTGGACCTCCCTTCCTGCTACACATGAATCCTGCCTCCCCTCACTCGTCTGAAAATGGAGACCCAGTGCCAAATTAATAAATCAGAGACTGCTAAATTCTCTTTGAAATGGACAAACTTATGTCCAAATGATAGTAAATGGGCCTTGCGATGAGAAAAATGAATTTGTAAAAATATTCAAGGACAATTATAGATAGCAATGGGAAGATTAAATCAAGTAGAGTTTTGATAAAACTCCTCACATTTGTCCCAAATTATGATTTAATGAAAAATTAGCTGCCTTTAAAGAGGTCACAGGTCCTAAGAATACATTATTTGAGACTGAAATAGTTCCAATTTATATCAAATTGACATGAATAAAAACAAAATTATACCAACTAAAATGTGGAAGAAACTACTGAGGGAAAGGGACAGCATCTACACTTCAGTTCATGTGGGAAATCTAGAATTAACTCTCTAGGTAATCCACTTAATTGAACCTCTATCTCTAAAAACTCAGTTTGCATAGGAGCATTTCCATTTATCTGCTTCATAATGGTATTACAATGTGGTAACAGAAAGATGAAAATTATTATTGTAGCAGTATAAGACTAAATCATTCATATCAATATGTATCTAATAACAATTTATACCTTAAAATTTCATAGTCAACACAATGCCTTTACTCAAAGTAAAGCACCTCACAGGTCTAAGTTTTGTTTGCTGGATACAATGTATGCTTTTAAGCTGTTAGAGCAAATACATTTGTAATCTATATATTTTTAATATTCTGCTAGATTCAACATTTAGCCATCATCAAATATTTGAACATTGAATTTTCTTTCAGGAAATGTGAAAACTATCTTTCTGGATACTTACCTCTCTTTCTGATTTATCGTTTTCATACTGGCACATTCTTCCTTTCAAGTGATTCAATTTGCTGACTAACTCCTTAGGGCTCTCTTTCACCACTGGATCTTGTTTTTCACATTCAGCTTGACGCACTGTTCTAAGCCCCTGAAGCTGCTCTTCAATATTCATTCCTGACTTTTCATTATTGTCACTTTTGTGGAATGCATCATCCAGTTGCCTTCGAAGAAGCATGTTTCCACTCTGTAGGTCAGATCTTTCCTCCTTTAGGGATTCCAGCTTTCCAGTATACGGGTTCAATTTTTCTGGTTCCCTTTGATTCATGTGTTCAATTTCCTCCTCTTGACACTGAGTTTGGTTTAGGTCTTTCAGTACAGGTTCAGAAACCAATGTCCTTTCTCTGACATCATATCTTGCGTGAGGGAGCTCAGTGTCTAAGCTATTGGATTTACTTCCAGCTTTAGGAAGTTGCTGAGAATGAATCTCACTGTTTTCTTTTAGGTTACACATAGCAAACCCGATGTTGTCCACGAAATGCAAGCATTTATCTCTTAATTCCTGGAAAGAATTTTGTAGGGGTCTTAATTGCTTACTAAACTCATGATGATGGTCGGATTCCGCTTCTGTTTTCAATCTTTCTTTGCTTTGTCTTTCATTCTCCAGTTGAGAGTTCAGCATTGTATTCTCAGCTGTTGGGACATTAAGCTGTCTGTTATATTCAAATACTGTTTCTGTTAGCGTTTCGTCATTCTGTTTTATTGTCTTTTGAAGACGGTCCTTCTTTTCTTTTACATTTGCAGTGTCCTCAAAGTATTTTTTTTCCATTTCCTGCTTCTGAGTTATGAGTGTGTCCCTTTGTAGTCTTAGTATGGCGATTTCATCCTGCAACACGTGATTTTCATGCAACATGTCTTTTGCTTTTTCGTAACTCTCAGAATCCTAAGTAAAACAAAGGAGACTTGTAGCTAGCACTCAATGAAATGACATATCATGATATCCTCTGAAATTAAAGAAGAACCTAAGTGTTTATATAATGAAAAGGTTGCAGTACGTGGATATCCCACTGTAAAAATACAATGCTGAATCCAAACCTCCAACTTTATACGAGCATAAATTCCCCAAAGTTAAAAAAATAATAATATAAGATGCTGAATCCATGAAAGTGAAAAAGAGAATTTTAAAATCATCAGAGAATTTTAAGAGTCTCAGAACTGGAAAGGCAGCAAACCCAGA